>NW_010542537.1:25901-64443 GCF_000687285.1 Phaethon lepturus | reverse complement strand
ACCTAGTGTTTCTGTGATTTCTGTGATATTTACTTGTTATCAGCCAAAATGAATTTTTTATATTTAGAAGGCAAACCAGTCTGAAAACAAGTTTTTTAGGGAGAAGCCCTGCTTTTTTGTTGTTGTCATTTGTTTCTTCCAGTAATTAAGCTCTTCCATTAACTGGCTACAGAAGTCCCTCTAGGTTTTTAATGCTCATAACCAGGAACGCTTCTCTGTTCCTGAGCACACAGGGACTCCTGGGCTTCAAATCATAGAAAAACCTGAGCAAGCGTTAGGCTCTCTTTTTCCCATTCACCACCTCTCCTATCACACACGCAGAGTTTAGTCTGAATGAGTGCCATTTTGGATATACCAAGGACCTGAGAAGGTATCACAGTGTATTTCCGATGGGCCACCTTAACACCATGACAAAAAATCATTTCACAAATGCTTTTTTTTTTTATATATAAGGCAATAATAATGTTTATCGCATAACAATGTTTATCCTTAGGACATTGCTAAAATAAGTAAGGAAAAAAAAGTGGAGAATAGGACATTATTTAATTTCTGACACAGTTAACATATAAAATATGTTAAAATGGTTGACCATTAAAAAACAGGATAAAAAAACTTGACATGGTGCTGACGTTTTAAGAGTTTTGTAGAGAATCAAAAGGTTCAAAATACAAGAGTGTGAGGCTGAGACAAACCTTTATTGACAAAAGGTTCTCCAGCCTGCCAATCCTTTACAAAATATCTGCATAACATTACTTGCTTTTAGACTTACTTTCGTATCCAAGTGACAGAGTTACATATTAGTATTGGAAAGCAAACTCAGTGAGACTCCTTCTGCATGTTCATGGCAGTCGTGTTTCTTTATTTTACAACTAGCAACATTTTAAATCTAGGATTTGGGAATTCATAAAGAGATAGTAACCAAATGTTACTGTTTTCAAAATGTATTGAATATCACCCCACCCCCAGCCTCCAGCAAATTAATATAAAAATTAAAAGCATACAAAAATGGCTGGAAAAAAGACTTTCAAAACCACTTTCTCCTTTTTTGTCGTAATACCCGCAAAAGGATCCTGTTTTCATAGATATCTAATAGTGAGTCCACTAATATGAGAGCCATGAGACATTCTAAAGTGAAGACACTAGCCACTTTTTCTAAAATTTTTTCCCATTTTTATATGCAATACAGAAGTTCACTAATGATACTTCCATTTCTTACGTCGTCACATGCAAACTGTATATCACAGAAGAAATGCTATTGCTGGGGAAAAATTTTCACATTAAGTAAGTAACAATGAAAAGATATTAAAATAATGGAAAACAGAAGACTATAGCAGATAGTAAAGGAAAAATAGCAGACAGAAAGTAACAGAAGGACTGATGTTGGTATTATGTAAATTAAATGACCATAGTACATAGTGTCCTCAGGGAAGAATGGGATCCAAAATGTTGTTACGTGCTTGACTATGGTAAAGTATTCACCGTAAGGATCTTGTTTTCCTTTTCTATGACAGATGATCATACAATGATAAAGATTTGGACTTTCAGGATCCCTCTAATCATGCGGGGGAAAAAAAAATGTGAGGGGAAACAGAAATACAGCCAGAAGCAAAGTAACAGAAGCCTCGCAAGAGGCAAGAGAGAAGCAGGACTCTCTGTTGACAACTCAGTATCCCACTCTCAAGATCATGCAGATGTACTAAAACAGTGTGGAAAAAAAATCAATATCAATTCTAGTTAACAAGTGTCAAATTTAGTAGATGAAAAAAGATAATAAAAGGAAAGAAAGCAAGTATTATAGTGACAGAGAAATAAAAGCTAATATTAAAGCTAAAGATAACTTATTTTTATAATTTTGGTAAGAAATGCAGTTTAATTTCCAGTTTGGCCATATACCCTTGGCCATATACCATACATTTCTGAAAACACTTCATATTTTCTTATTTTCTGGCACCACTAATGATGTCTGAAGTCAATGGGAATAGATTTATAATAAGCTTTCACATAAATCCGTCTTGTGTAATAGGCTAAGAAGTAAGTCCCAAAAGATGAAGTACAACTGAATTTTATTCAGTAGCCTCTGTTATCTTTTGTAAATATTTTAGACTAATTTATTTCTCTGCTGAATTAATGATTTAGTGTTTCATTTGAACCCCATTAAAGTCATGAGAATGAAGCAGATGTCAGCCTTTCTAAGATGAGTATATATGAGTTCCTTCAGTTTCTCTGAAAACATTTGTTTGGAACATGTTCTTTCATGCAGAAAAAAACAAAAAAATATGATGATGGGAATACACAGAAAGCTGAAAATGTTTCAATAAAAACATGAAGCAGAAAAGAAATTATGGCCAGTTCCGTAATAAAACATAATCATTGCCAATACATACTTTCATTCATTCTCTTCTTCCCCAACCTAATAAATAAAAAGATTCGCAACCTGGCAGGTAAGACTGTATATTTGAAGTAAGGAATTAGTCTAATTATTAGGTAAATATCAAGTCTGCATTTTCCTTGTGACTCCCAGGATACAATGACTGACATATCTATTATGTGAAACACTAGTGATAAAACTATCTTTTTAATTCAGTTTTTGCACAAATCTACTTTGATAGAATGGAACATGCTTACAAGGCATATAATTCCTACTTTACACAGAATATAATTACTAAAGGAATTACTGATCTAAATCTACATAGTCATTAATTGAAAAAGCTCATCTTTCAACAAAGAACATTCTAATAATCTTCAAACGCAGATGGAAAACTTCACTTTAACAGTTTTGAATTTTTTTTTGTTTACAATACATTTTAAGTTCCAATTCCATGGACATATTTGCTGAAGTTGCCAGCCCTTTATTTTATGATAAACTTTTATCTCTTTGTTGTAATGCACAAAGGGATTTCAAATGCAATGTTTTATTCATTTTTCAAAGCCCAAAGCTCCTTAAAAGCCTCTGAAGGTTTTTGTGGGGGTTTTTTGATTTGTTTTTTGTTTCTTTTTCTTCCCTCTCTTCCCCCCTCTCTCTTCCTTTCTAGCAATCAGCAACAATAGGGCTCTTGTGATGCTCAAAATACAAGTTCTTTTTTTCCTTAGTGTCAGGGAGTCTGCCTTCTGAGTGACACTCCTGGGGACTCTAAATCGAGATCTGTAGTTGGGGTTATTTGGCACTGAAAAGTGTTACTCAGCTTCCACTCTCCACTCTTTCATGAGAGCAAAGACCAAAGGTGAAAGGTTTCTACTAGGAATTTGAAAGACTTGTTTTCCTTCAGTAGTCTGAACTCATCTTTTGTTTCCAGGGAAGACAGTCCTGATCAAATAAAATCATTCATTACACTGTGAAACACAACCAATTTTTTAAAGGGAACAGAAAGAATGAGTAAAAATGAGAAATAAGATTTCTATATTATTATAACATAGTCTTTCTTAAACAAAATAAATAAATACCATATGAAATTATATCAAGTTTCCTTATATTTTTCAGTTAACATTGCCAGGAGTTATGAAAATAGTTATGAAGACTGGTTTTATTTTTAAAAAATATTTTCTTACAAAAAGAAACAACAATTTTAGACAAATTGCCTCCAACACTCTTTTCTTCTTGTACTTTTTAATAATAACAACCCATTTTGTAAAGATAGCTTTCATATTATTTATATTTTTACACAAATTTGAAGTTAACAGGCCAAAATGGAACAGTAGATTACCCAGTATGACCTCCTGAATTCCAGCCCATAATGCTTTACCCAGTTACTACCACATTAAACTCTATTTGATACTCTTGATTAAAAACATCTTTCAAACGACTTTTATGAGTCAAGCTCAGAATGTTCATGTCCTATCGAAGATGTACTGTACACATCACATTAGAATATTTCCCCAGGAATTAGAAATATTCAGAACACTGAAAAATTATGATCTTTGCTTAGAGGGATAGATCACAGGGCAGGCATTATTGGGAAGGCAGGTGCATAGGAGGGATATTAGAGGAAAGAAGGAGATTTGTAAAGATGATGGTGAGGTTGTTCATCACCAATTTTCTGGAAAGCAACTGGTCCCAGAAACCAGATCACTCTAACAGGACAATTCTTGCTTTCACTTAAAGACAGTTTGAGGCATGGGGAAATAGCAAGGTGTATTGCACCTGAAGAAGGAAAGAACCACTTCTTTTCTTCATATAAAAATTCATACATCAAAGGGAAGTTAATTCCTTTTCTCGTTAAGAAAGTCCAATCAAGTTGATAGAACAAATGTTTGTACGGTGAGATCGTTTCAGCTCCAATCATCAGGCAGGTTCATACACGTGTATGTTCTGATGCGGAAGATAGTAACGTCACGGAGAAGGGTGCCTGGAAAAAGGATGGTGGCAGAGGAGCATGGGGGTCAACAGGAAGAACTTCTCAAAAGCAGATGATGAGGGAGATAATTTTCCATGAGTTTAAAAACAAGTTTTAGAGACAAAGCTCTTCCCAAAATTGCTAAGAAGTGTCAACTCTGTCCTGCTCTCTTAGAACCCAACAACATATTTGCCAAATGGAATAATTTCATTTTGCTTGTGAATCTGGCATGCAACAATTTCCTGAAACCTTATTTCTGTCGGTGGGCCTATGTAGGTATAGGGGTCTATTTAAATATGTATGATTAGGTTTCAAGGAACTTTCTTTTTTTTTTCTTTTTTCTTTAACACAATTCTCTATGTGTAAACTGAAAATTAAATTACTTTTTCTTTTATATTGGCTAATTAAAAAATTAAATACTGACATCAAATTAAAGAACACAGAAAAGTCACAAAATTGAAGTAAACATATTCTTATACATCAGTTTCTGGATGAGAGTAGCTTTACAGGTGTTTAAATATATCACTTTTGCCCTGTGTATTTGAAATAGTCTTGTGATAGATGAATGGTTAAAGCAGTCAATCTACCTATGGTCTTTCTATTATTCTGATATACAAACTCAGCCAAAACATGAAAGTATAAATCAGGCAATTATTTAATATTCCCCTTTTTTCTTTTTTATTATACACATAATAAATGTGGACACATAAAATAATTCTTGATGGGAAGTTAAAACAATTTACTTAACAGCTAATTTGGACTAATATTCAATTTTATTATATTCAGACTAGAACAAATTTAATGTATTCAATCTTTTGCCTTATAGCATATGATTTTCTTCTTAGTCCCATATGGTTCCATACCATCAGCACAGGGGACACATAGCAATTGCAAGGATTTCTCATTGGTTCTCTTCTTCATCTATATGAACAGGACAAATATCTGAAAATAACATATAAGGCTATGGATACAAAGCTTAGTCATGTTAACATCTTAAGACTCAGACTTAGGGAATATTATATGTGATGCTACTCAACTCTTCCTGATGGAAAATGTTAGGGGAAAATATATGATATTGGATCTGACAGCCTGAGGGCCATGGGGCTGCCCAGCTCATACCCCAGATCCAACTAGTAGCAAAGCTGAAAGTGTATTCCCAGTAGGCAGCTGCACAGAGAGCACATGTGTACACCACATGGATATACAAGGCCAGCCCCGTGGGTAACACAGAGGCACACAAAGCACTCACATGAACACACATAGCACCAATGGCCTCACCCTGCTCCATTCTCTGGTTGAGCAGGATGGAGGTCTGCTAATGAAAATACGCATATATACACATATGTAGAAGACTATTTGTTTTCACTCAGTCCAGTCTCTCCAGTTGCTGGCACACAGACACACATTCCAGTGCACAGTCCCAGCCCAGCTGCTGGCACCCAGACCCTCACTCTGGTTGCTGACACACAGGCCCCTACAACCTGTGACCTGAGTCCAGCTGCTGGCACTCAGACCCATATAAACACAGATGCATATACACACATGCACATTGAAAAGAGAGGCCGTCACCTGCAAAAGTCATTAGACATAGAGCATCACGAGAAGACGGAAGAGATGATGCTGACCAGGTGTGCATGCCATGGCCAGACAAGCCTACCAACCAACCAACCAACTATTTACGTGTGACCAGTCTTTTTTGTCTCCCTTATCCCTCTGTTTTCCCACATTTATTCCTCCCTAAATCACCTAAATCCATTCCTTTCCATAGAAAAAATTTTTCTTCACATACACCCTAAAAAAATAAGTTAAAGGAAAAATCAAGCACTTACTTGCAAATATTTACTCTTTGTTAGCTTTGTTCTCGCAGATGTCACTAATCTCTCTGGTATCAAAAGAATGGGATGCTTGAAAGAGGAAAGCCTTGGAGAACTGGTCTGTTCTAAAGGCAGGGACGAAATTCCTTCCCTTTGCTTCTGTCCATTTCTTTCTCCCCCTCAGAACTATTTAACTTCCATAATGCTGCTGATAAGAACAAAGGATAATAGTAATTTTATTTACAGAAAATTTTTCATTCTTGTTAGGAAGTTATAACATATTATTCTAAAGTCTTTTCCACATTCCTTCAAAATTTTGTCAGCTGTTAGTATTTTGATATCTTCTATACTTCTGTTTGTTTAAAATAATTCTGTTGCATTATCTTTTCATGGTACAAATTTTCCTTTTTGCATAAAACTGATGGCCTTGGCAATATTAGACAGTTTTCTGAGCTGAAGGTTTACAAAGAAACCTGCATTTACACAGAGGTTTGGGTGCAACTGAGGGAGGGAGACAGGAAAGAGGGAGGAGCTAGTAAAAAAATATAAATCAAATATTCTATTTTGGAACATTTGAACCATAATGTAAACTCTTCATTTTGATTTTGCTGACACTTTCTTCTGAATCAGTTCAACAAAATATTAAACTGCATTTCTCTATCCATATGCTACCTAGTAAATTCACCACGAACAATCCTTTTTTGAGCACCATTCAAACATATGTCAGCTTCATTTACTAAGCAGGAAAGGAAATCGCTGGTAGGAAAGGAAAGCTGTATGAAATGAGAGAGATGGTAGATACATTATAATAATTTTTTAAGAAAGGTATTTATGCAGCTGTTTGTGCAGGAAGAGGCATTCAAACAAGTTAGAACAAAGTGTCAATGTTTCCTGTGAAAAAAGAGTCCACAAAATTAACTTAGAAAAACTGATATAATGAAAAGATGCTAAGACTCTGAAAACACAAGTCTGAAAGTCTTGTATCTGCCTCTGCTTTCATGATATTGTCAGATTTGCTGGTATTGAACAAGTCACTTAATGTCTTTTGTTTCTTCATCTGAAAAATTTGCATGATACTCTCTTATGTGAAATAAACCTAGTAAGGAACAAGTGGTTGATGGTTCATAGTGCAAGGTTTAGTATCAGTAGTAAATATAGTTCTCCTTTTTGTTTTCTTTTCTTATTTCTGTGTAGTAACTACTTCTCATTTTTTTCTATTTTCTCACTTATTTTAATTCTATTATATCAGGATAATGTTCATAATTGCATCATAGGCAATATTAAACCTTTTATAAATGTGTATGTCCATAAGTTTTATCTCTGTAGGTAAATATGCTGTAGCACTTAATAGCTGCTGAAACAAAATAATACAGTTGTTCCAAACTGACATTCAAATGGGATATGTTTTACAGGATATCTCATAATTTGATCTTTTTGGGGGGGGGGGACAAGGCATATGTCAGAGTGTTAGATGTCAGAATTTCTGAGGGAAAATATTGTTGCTTTTGAGTTCTATTTATCTTCATTCTCTTTCATTGTCTCCATACTTTATAATTTTGTTTGTAAACTCTCTCATTTTAAGGTTACTTCCTTGAAGAACACCTGCTTTCAGCTGTACTAAAACTCACCAATGTATTTTTGTTCTTATTTAACCTTAAAGACATGACTTTATATACTCCATAACACCAAAGATGCAGAATTTGTAGTAAAATACTCTCCCATTCTTTGTCACAGAGCTACATTACAAGGCCACCTTAAAAAATACACCCCTTTGGACTTCAAGCAAGGGATATTTCTGGAAAATTTAGTAACCAATTCAATATGGTATTCACAAATGTTTAGTCATCCTAAAGAAATACATCTTTGAAGAATCTTTCACAATAGCTGAGATATGACATTTCAATTATCTTTAAAAGTGCTCTTAGGAATTCTTTAGGTTCCTTCAGAGCTACCAAGTTAAAACTACAGCCTTAAGTCACTAGTGTCAGAAGAAATCATCCTCAAGTTTCAGCAACTATATTTATCTTTTAGAATGAAACCTTTACCTGTATTGTCTGTCCCTTATGGTCTCCCACATGCCTCAACAGTTTACAGGAGCCAGTGGTCTCAAATTACTTTGGACCTTCATCCCACTCTCCTGACTCTCCTGGACAAAGCAATGGACTTGAGATTCTGTTAACTTTAACAGTGCACTGGTTAACACACCCTCAGCAGCTGTCCACTGACACAAACAAGTGATGTGAATTTGCCTCCCATAGTCTGGCCCTTTGTCTGCCTATTTTGTGTCACTGAAAAAAATGAAATATAGACACTGTTTGTCTTTAATGACCTCCTGGGGTAATGAAATACAGTGATGAGCTATACCTTATGTACAACTCTATTTCCTCATAAACTGGTGATAGTACTCTTGAGTTTTATGGAGTTTTCCTGTTAAATGGTGAAAAAGAAAATGGAAAATTGGGCAGTCTTCATGTGTACTTAACAATTTTCACAAATCTCACTCAAATTCCCTTTAGGCCTTGCCTTTCAAATAATCCATGTCTTCACAAATTCATGACAGGATGAACTGGTGAAGAAAATATACTTTATTTAAATAACTTCAATTATATAATGACCTATTTGCATTTTAATAGAGATTTTGAGAAGAACACCTGAGACTTCCAATAAAATAGGGATTTAAATTTGAAGGCAATTAAGGATCAAGCAGATTGTGAAATTTCTGTTTGATCTATTTAATAAACCTGTTTACTGTCCTAGACAATAATGTTGCTGACCCCAACTTGTCCCAAATTATCAAAGGAAAAAAGTCTTCCTTTGACTGTACTAATTACTCAGAAAGTGAGTGTTATCCATGTCAGGAATAGCCTCTTTAAATTGAGATGCTATTTTAGTAATTCATCTGTAGCTCCTGATGAATAAAGCAGAAAAAAAGTAATTGAAGACAAAAAGTGCTGAATATATCATTATAATCCTCAAATTACGTATAACATCCTAGCTTTGGACAGCAGTTTTAGCTCTGGTCAGCTAACAGTGCCTAGGGACTAACCCTACATAAATTCCATTGACGTTAATAAGACTTAGTCCCATAAATCCCATGAGTATTGATTACAGAACGAAACTCTACACGGTGATTACAAATGGGTCAGAAGTGAAGAAATTGTACAGACAGAATGTCCCACAGGGAATGACTACTTGGGGATTAAATATTGTTCTGAGTTTACCATGTTTGACACAGAAGTGCAAATGATGTCTTCTTTAGACACTTGATTGAGGCAAGGGCAGATAGTTTTATATTATAGAATTCAGCCAAATCAAATCACTCTAACATGTAGTTAGATGTCTATGGGATTTTCTGGGATTTGCAACTAATTGGCATATTCATAGTTATGACTTTTCTGCTGATGAATTACAATCTGTACATTTCAGGACAGGTAGCCTTCCTAGCCATGTTTTAAGCTCTCTGTTTCAACTATGGGTGGTAGAAGTGTCACTGTACTAGAACAGGAATTCAAAACTGCAATGAGAAATCAGATTTATACTCTGATAAAACAGTGTTATGTTAACATCATTTCCCCACTATGTCTCTGAGTATTTAGGTGTCATTGTGTTCAAGTCTTTGGTTGGTTGTTTTGTTTTCTTTTGGTTGCTTTTGATATTTTATATTTAATTTTTCTTCTCTTAGCTAATATTTTTTTTCATCATAAACTTTATGTTTAGAATCTACAAAAGCTTAAAATGAAAAGGTCACCACAGAGTATCTCAGCTGCTTTAACCATTCCTAAATCTTCTTTAGCAAGAACTCTTTTTTGATTCTGTAACTTAGCTGCTCCAAAATGTTTATATCCAAGGCTAAGAAACAGCTAGGTTGTATGGGTGATGTTGGCTATGCCATGCTAATTGTCTTGGTTGGGACTTGTTTGTATCTGTGACCTGAAAGGTCTCTTAACCAGATGTAATCCTACCCCCCTCCTCTAAGGGAGGATATCTGGCAGTGCCATGTCATAGCAGTATGTCCCACTGATGCCATGGTGGGGGTCACAGCACCAAAGTTAACTTCAGTATTCTCAACCCAGGCCAAAGAAATTAAGACATCTCCCAGTGTCCACTGGTGTAGCCTGCCCTCTGCAGTGGGGAGTGCACACCCCTGTCCCTGGGCAGCAAAGTGACCTGCTCAGGAATTTATTGCCTGTGAGAAGTTTCCAGGACTCCAGTCCAGTGTATTAAGGCTGTATCAGAGTGGTGGCAAAGATGGTTCTGACCTTGGAGCTGGAGTGAGAGAGTCTGCTGTCTTAATGGCATCTTGAATCAGTGACTTTTGGCACACAAGGCCAGGTGCATGAACGCTGCATCATGGTAGTATTATAGAAGTGAGAAGTAAGTAGTGACTGAGAGTCTGCTCTGGCTGTCTCTGTCCCCTGTTGGTTACCTAGGGCTCACAAACACCTCTCTTCTGCTAAAGGTCAAGAGGCAACTTCTGGCTTCGTATGTGATCATCTTAGTATCACTTCTTCTTTTCCTCAGCCTTACTTTTCTTTACCTTCTTTAATTTCTAGTGGATGTTTTCCTGCCCCTTTTCCAAGACTATTTTTTTTTTAAAAAAATAACTTATCCTTAGGATTAAAATCCCAAAGAATCAGCACTTCTTTAGAACTGCATCAATGAGAATCAGCTTTGTTTTTCATACTGTTTACCATTCCTGCAGAGTAGGTGTTTGCCCCAGTGAAGAAAGAAAACAGAGTTGTATTAGTGATATAACTGTACTGTGAGGTAGCTCATAATGACCAGCAAGCCATCCTGATGTTATTCAATACTTTGCACCATTATGGCTTCTTTTTTTATAAGACTCTTGCTCCAGTGAATTCATTGTTGTATAGCTAATATGACAAAGTTTCACCCCAAATAAACATAAGATACATAATCTTGTACTTACTAATGCCTACAAGACCTTGTGAGTAAAATCTATATTTTTCTCTTGAATTAATCAAATAGAACAAAATTCAGATAATTTCTCTACAGATAGATTCCTTACTCCTTTTTGAATGAGGATTTCCATGATTATTATCATAAAAATAAAAATAGACAGGTTTGATTGAAAATGCAGAATATTATGTCCAATTATTGCTAATAGTTCCAAAATGTTTTAGTTCTTTCATATTCTTACTTGTTTTGACTGTTCATGTACAGAAATACATACATATGTACAGAAATTTGCCTTAGTTTATACATTTTAGACAAAATTTAGAAAGCTTCTCAGTTCAAAATTATCTGTACACTACTAAGCAGTATTAGGACAAAAATATCACTTTACTAAAAATTATGGGTTATGCATGTTCATTGAAGATTAAGTGTTAAACAGTACAGCTTTTTTAGTCTTTTGGCATAAGACAGAAACACTGGAAAATGTGAGCCTAAATAAGAATTCAGAGAAAAATAAATTTTGAAGTACTGTTTTTTACCAATTTTCCTGTTCATTTCCTAAGTCAAGTTAAGAAATACTATATATTTTTAAAGCTATGTGTGGGATTCAAAAACAAATGTGGAAGAAAACTTTGTCTTCCATATGTGAGGAAGTCACTTACCAAGTCCTCTGGGCTTATATGAAGCTGACATTTGTGCTCTTGACACAGCGTTCAATTAATAGTGTTCTTTTTGGTTTAGGTAGTTAACAGATTAATGAGACTGAACATAGCTTAGAAGCTGCATGTTTTGAATATAACATTGTCCTTTATGATTTTAAGATCAACTCTTCTTCCAGGAAGAGTTTTTTGAATGTGGAAGCTAAATTCCAAAACCTTTGGCTCCACTGAATAGTCTTTTATCTATAGTAATGCTATTAATTTCAAAAGAAACTTAAGTAAGGTAACACTCAGCATCATAAACCATACTTTGGCTTTCTAAACATGGTAGAACTTTTCTAAACTAGCCTCAGTTGTGTGTATTTGAAGAAAGAAAAAGGTATCTTAGTGAAACAGTTAACTGTGGATATTGGTTTTGCAGAATGAGTCAAAGGCTAAACTGTCTTCCTGATTTATGGGAAAGTACTGCCCAGAGTTAAACTGTCAGAGCTCAAACCCTTTCATAAATCAAAGGCACACCTTGATTATCTGATATCCTGAATTAGTCTGCACCTTCTATTAAAAGCTAGCACTTCTGAAAAGAATTTACTAATAGTTTGGGGTATTTTTTAAGGTGGATGTTCAGGGTATGTTTGTATAGTTTTATGTACATAAGTTTCATTATTATCTTTTATTTTGATGTTATCAATGTTAACCATCTGCATCACCCTGAATAAATGAGTCTACAAGAAACAGTATCCTTTTCCTTATTAGCAGTCTAGCAGACATTTGAAGTTATAGATTATTTACAGTCAGTTGGCACTTGTCGTTTGCATGCTGAACATATATTTATATTCCATCCACAAATAGTTAATCTGTATCAGTCATCATTAGTATCTACAGGTATCTGCCCTGGAATGGTTATCTCAGGAAACATATCATGCCTAGCAGAAGTCCCACCATTAACTTCAGATCACAACAGTGTAATGGAAGGGTTTCTGATGAAATAAATTGGCTTTTTGGAGAAGCAAACATTAAAACCCCTATTTTCCTTTCTTGCATTCATTGTGTTAAATGTGTTTCTGATTTTACCTTACCCTTACCAGTGGCTTTGAATTATTTATGCTAACCTCTAGTTCTCTTCTCCTATGATGTTGTGGAATCAAAGTTGAGTGCTGTGGTCAAGTGGAGACAGGCAACAATGAATAACAGGAGTAGGTACATATTTCTAGAACTTTTGTATGTATGGAGAGCCTTGAGAAACAATCAGATGTTATCTGTGTTGCTGTGCAAGATTTTAAAAAAATGTTCTTGGATGCAATTGTTTCCTGGTATTGTTTTCAGGTTGGTGAAAACCTATAATTTTTTATTTAAAAGGAAGTAAACCCTTTGATTTTATCTGTGAATCCAATGAAATAGTCTCAATACTATTTCAGTAAGGTATATGGATTGCTCCCCTAGTTCAGCCTCTATGAAGTATTATGAACTATTTTTGACTACAGTGATTCTAAAAAATATATATTTTAGATCAAACATTTGGAAAATAATTCCTAACATGTATTGTTCTATATTTTTCATTACGCTTTGATTTTTTTTTTATTTTTTTGAGTTGTGTGTGTTCAGAATTTCATACTCTCACATGAGAGAGTAGCTTTTGAAAACAGAGAAAGGAATGTGCAAATCCACTCCTGAGGCAATCTGCTAATGCAGATAATATTAGTGGTACTTGAATTATTAAAGCACTAAAGCACTTTTTTTATCTCTATGATATTAAAGAACCCATATCTGAATGTATATGTTACTTTCTTGTTAAGTTGTGGTAGATGATCCAAATCTATCGAATCAACAGAAAAGTATCACCAAGCTTTCTTTGGAACATATGTTGTAGATCAGACATGTGGGTATTAATTGGGTCAAAATGAAGAAAAATGACTTAGACTAGCAATATTAATCACCACCAACTGTTTTAGAATAGAATCATATTACTTTAAGTAAACTTCTCTATTGACCTTACAATTTCTGGCATTTTCAAATTTTAAATAGTTCTAACTCATTCCATCAGTATTATTAGGGCAGAGAACACTAAATTCACAGAATCTAAAGAAGGGGCCATGAGGATAGCTGGTAGAGCAGATGTATTGAAAAAAGACTACCAGCTCTGCTAGATGTCATCATGTGTCATTCAATGAATATACTATACAGTCGCAAGGTTCTGAATAAAGTAGTTGTCATAACTGAAATGTTAGCCTTCTTCAAATGAGTAGCAATATTCCTAACAGCCTCAAAAGACCTGAATTTTATCCTGGGTCTCATATGCCATCTATCTCTTTAAAAGAAAGAAAAACATACACTCACAATGGAGGTCAAATATATCCATATTTGTAAAGATAATTATGATTATTGCAACTTTTATATTTAAAAGGTGATTTCTTGCCCACTATATTTTTCTAGTTCCAGTATCACTCACAGATGTTTGTTCCTAATTCCATACTTTATAATTCCAAAGTTTATAAGTACTTAAAAATTGACCAGGACAGAGATTAGGTTAGAAAAAACATCTTCAACTATGACATCACTGCCACCATTGATTAGACTGACCAAACATGTCAGATGCTTTCCAGCTGATTTGAGGTGAAAGAATAGCTAATCCAGAACATATTCCATACCACATGAGGTAGAAGTAAATATATTGTAGGGTATAAGAAAGAAATATTGATCAGATTTCAAAATACCGCAAGGAAAAATAACCTGAATAAGAGATCTTTCTTGCTTAATGGATAAGAATATTGGTGAAAGTTAATGATATATATTTTCTGCATATCAGTTCTCACTAACAGAATAAAGAAAAAACTACAGTCTTTGGCTAGGCGTATTAAAAAAAAATACATCTCTTTGCAGAATTTAATGAATATAGTATTATTAAAAAGATTACATAACAATGTTATGTTTTACATAATAAATCTTCCTCATGCGCTTTGCAGAAATCCACTGTGTTATTTAACAAATCATAGAGGTAAGAACTAAGACATTTTTAAAAATCTTGATAGCTCCTAAGGAATGCAACACAGCTTTATCAAAGAGTTCCATAACACTTCACCTAATTATCTAAATAATAATAAGAATAATAATAGGTAACAATAAAGCTGATAGAATTAGAAGGTGTGAATAAATTATGGATTAGACCTGTCAGCAGGCAAAAAGTTATATTAAAAAAATTACTATTTATAACATACATTAAAAATATAATAACCTGTTTTAATAGTCCTTTGTTATTTATACCAGCTATCCCTCTGAGGCAAATAGCAAAAAAATATTCCTGTGTTAATGCAAGTATGATAAGTAAAAATTAATTGAAACTTTTTGGAAATCACACTTCATTTTCCTTAGAATAATATGAAATTTTAACTCTGTCTGCCTAAATCTTTCCATAACTTTTTAAATTTAAATTATTTTTTTAAAAATAAAATTATGATTTATTTTAATTTTTATTCTTTTTGAAATATTTATACAAAATACATTTCAAAGTGAGAAATTGATTCAATTTGGGTAAAAAGGTCTGTAATTCCTTTCCTCACAAGTATCAAAGTGTTTTGAAATATTTAACAAGTTTTTAACAAGGCTACAACAGAGAAAGCTAAATTATCTAAGAAAAACTGTTCTGAATATTTCACTGACTCCTCTAAATAATTTTAACATGTAAATAAATACTCCATTAAAGTTATACTCAAAACTGACTTCAAAGTGATATGCCAGGTTTTTTATATAAAGAAAGGTTAATCTGGGATGCACATGGTATAATGGAATTTGCATCAAGATATGCTCAGAAATTTTTCAGTCCTTAATACAGCATAAGGATTAAGTATCAAGAATAAAAAAAAAAGTTAATATTCATAAAACTTATCAATTTTTATTTAAAACTGTTTAAGTAATCTCATATTAACCTTTCTATGGTACCTTCATCTGGTTATTAACTGGATGAAATTTGTCTGGCTTTCAACTTTCAAAAACACATATTTACATATGTGTTTATATCTGCCTGTATGTCTGTGTATAGAATTGTTATTTTTTGTTTACTTTTGTCATTCCTAAAACTTTTCATTTGTTTTGCTTGCTTTACTATGAAAGAATACAGTAACTTTATATCAAAGATGAACTTTTTTTAACCTCTTCCCCATTCAGATTTTCAGTAAAGCCTTGGATGCCCATTATGAAAAAGTCCTAGAAGCGTATTTTCTACCATTGTGAAGCTCCAATTGAAAGATTATTTTATACATAACATAGAAGAAATCTTTAGTCTGAAAAAAAGGGATTGTGACAAACACACATTTTTGGCTTCCTTTTGTGCAACAAAAATAGAACTAAAAGGAAAGGTAATTGGAAGACCATTCTAAAAAAATGAAATTATCTATTAGCTGTCTCTGCTTTAATATTTCAGAATTCTGGATATAAAAGGTATTCTTTCTTTGACAGCAGTTATTGTTCAGGCTGTCATCACCCAAGTCAGCAATTTCATCACTTCACAGCAAATGCACCATATATAAAAAAAAAAAAAAAGAGTGGAAAAATTCATATGAACCACTAAAAAACTTCCCCAAACCACCCCCCCTCCCAAGTAGCAAAAAAGCCTACTTTTTTCCCCAATGTGGTCTATATTTTATAGTATTTCAGAGCTGAGGGTGTTTCCAGTTATAGCTAGAGCAGATCTTTGTTGACAGTAATAAAAGATACTGCTTACAGAAGCAAAGTTTACTGCTTAAAATGGAGTGTGGTAGCAAGCTAAGACCAATAGGCATGAACTGGTAAACAAAGCCGGGGGGGCGGAGGGGTGTTTGGGGTTTTTTTGCTTGGTTGATTGTTTTCTTTGGGTTTTGTTTTTTCTTTTCATTGTACTAATTGCACATAACTACTAAAATTACATTCCTATAGAAAAAAGAGACAAAGTTATTTGAAGCTCAATTCTTAAAAGATTAAAGATTAAATTCTGGATGATGTCACTAATTGAGAGGCAGGAAAACAGACAGCTAATAGTTTGAAAAACAATGAATTGATTCATAATTTCTTAAATGCATTTCTACAGTATCAACATTTTTATGCTCTTTTAAAAGAAAATTAAAGAAAAAGAAAGATAGAAAAGTAATGCAAAAATAAGTTCATTTTAAAAGATGATTATGAAGCTAATTAAGAAAACTAACAAAATACCACTGAAGGAAATGGTGATTATATACTAGCCTCAATTCATATTGAAATTGTCATCAATAGCAAAGGTTAAGTGTTTACAGACATCACTGACACTATTTGGTACTGAATTTCTGACTGAAATCTTGTTGAAGCTGATGGACTTACCCAGTTCAAATTCAATTTTATGTAAATGCTGAAATAGTGTTTTGAAAATGTAAAGACCTATGCAGAAATGTATACTTATTATAGTTTGCAGGTACACATTCAGCCACAGAAGAATATGCACCAGAGGTGGACAGAACCTGGCCAGTTTACACAAATATTTGTTGATTCTGTAACTTTTACGCTTTTTCAACACAGGGAAAAATACTGGCAAAACCTTGCAAATCGGAGTATTAGGAATACCAAACTTGTAATCTTCTTCTTATTCATAATTACTCCTTCTCAATGAGCATGAAATGCTACCTTGATGCATCAGTTCTGGGTTCTTTAATGTGCCCAGAAGGGCTCGTTACTGTGTAACACACACTGTATCACAGAATTCTTGTGTATGGCGTTGATACATGTACTCGGTCATCTCCACACATAAAATAACGAGAAAGATCAACCAGTTGTTAGATGTCTCATCACTCTAGTGGCCATAAGTCACTTTCTGTCAGGATTTCCTTCAGGTGTAACAATACTGTTCCAGTAATCCTCTGTGCAGATTACAACTCAGGCTGTTTACTTGCTGCTTGTCTTAATATTGAAGGTGTGCGGTTAACTGCAGTACAAAATTGCTAACTAATTAATTCCCTTACTACTTAACCAAGTGTCATTGGAGATTAAGTGTGATAGTAGCCATGTACAGGGGAATTGTAAAGGGGATTCTTGTTTTTTAAAAGACCATAAAACAATAATTTCTAAGTACAGTGGTTTGTCAGGCAGGTCTGTTTAAAGGTCTTTCAGGCTTGAGGGACCATTCCTGACCATTCATTTCCAGCAGTATTTAGGATCTGTAATAAATATAGCTGGGCAAATGGGTTGAAAGGTTCCTGGTTTTCTGTCTTTGTGTTGTTTTTTTTTAAACTAGGTACGTTTATTGATTAGGTAGTGTCATGGAAGTTTTTGCCTTTTTTCAAACATCTGTGGTAAAGGGCTCAGAAAGTCAGTAGTCATTTATGGTTTTGCCACAACCTTTTGCATATTATCTGTTCTCCTTCACATTAAACTTGTAAGAATATATGAAGAACTGTATCAACAAAAATATCACCTAACTTTTGTAATAAGTTTATATTTATACTATTGTAATGTTTCAAAATCTTATGGTATGTTGTGAAATGCGAACAACACCTAGATGACTTTCAGGTTCTCCATTTTCCCATCTTTTAGATAGATTAAAGATTAATTAATTCCCATCTGACTCCTAATTGATTTTTAAAACTGGCTTGATTAAATCAGACTCTTAAATTTGTTTATCTACCATATTTCATATGTGATAACATACTTTATTCAAACTGGATAAATAATTACATTTTCAAAAGTGGGAAACTATTTAATAAGTACTGAAAATAAGAGAACATCAGATAGGCAAATGAAGTATTCTCCTTATTTTTTTTCTCCTGATAATACACAAGATGAGCTGTGTCAAGTCAAGAAATTTCATTAGAAGATTAGTGATTATTAAACAATATTTCTCAAGTTAATGTATTTCAGGTAAAGTGGAACAAGGTAAAACATGCTTAATAATGAATTCTTTTTCTTGCTACTCTAGTTCTAGTATTATGATTATTAATGGTTTATCGCATATTAGGAAGTGTTTTGTGAAAGGAATGGTAAATTGAGTTTCTACCTGGTTCCATTCAGAGCAGCCTTTGACCCATCTCTCAGTTGTTCATAAGCCCTTGCACACATTTTCATTCAGTTGATAAGCCAAAGATTATTATGAAGTATCAATATTTTACAATCAAAAGTACTATTGTTTGGGATGAAACTCGTAACGATCTTAATAGTTCAAATATACCATAGTCTATTCTCACATGATTATGTAGTTATGTCAGAATACTTTATGAATGTGAGTCTCTGTTAATTGAGTGAATTCCTTGCAAGAATGCCTTCTAATTCTTTGGCTAATTAAATAAAAAGTAAAAGGCTTTCTTTTCAGATTGTTTTCCATTATCTGAAAGCTGAAAAATAAGTACTTAAAAATCCATGATAAAAATATTTTCTTTTTTGGTACAAATTCAATGGGTTGCGCTTTTTCTTTCCTGGAAATAGAATAAATTAATGCCACATTAATACCTAGAAATGCCACTATAACACTTTATTATTCTACATACACAAAAAAGAGAAACTTATGTTTTATTATACATACTCATCTATGTGATAAGGAAATTTACAGGAAAAAAATCTGAAAAATATATTGCATTTTTAAGTGTCTTACTGCACCAAAACAAAGATTTAAATGTTCCAAACAAACTACATAGACATAAATAAAAAGATTTCCAGGCTTTGCTGAGTATGTCTTACTACATCACTCCTGGCTCCAATTGAGCTGGGCTATTGTTTTCCTGCCAACACCTGCATGCCACCCCCAGGCTCATCTCTAGTGAGCCTAGTTTCATTCCCTTCCCCCCTCAAATCTAGTTTAAAGCCCTCTCAGTGGGGCCTGCCAACTCATAAGCGAGAATCCTTTTCCCCCCGGGAGACAGTTGCACTCCATCTGCTGCCAGCAGGCCTGGTGCTGTGTAAACCGCCCCATAGTCAGAAAAACCAAAATTCTGGTGATGGCACCAGCCTCTGAGCCACGTGTTAATCAGGTGTGTTTTCCAGTTCCTTTCAGCGTTCCTCCCTGCCACTGAAGGGATTGAAGAAAACACTACTTGTGCTCTTGATCCTTCAACAAATTGCCCAAGAGCTCTGAAGTCCCTTTTAATTGCTTTTAGCCTTCTGTGCACAACCTTGCCACTGCCAACCTGCATAACCAACAGTGGGTAGTAACCAGTAGGCCATATCAGACCAGGGAGTTTCCTAGTAATGTCTCTCATCCAGGATCCAGGGAGGCAGCAGACTTCAGAGTGTATTGGGCCCTCTGTTCCCCTCAGAATAGAATTGCTTACGACAGTTGCCCTCTTTTTTTTTCTTTGAAATGCATGGGGCTGACTGATTCACTCTAGCCGACCTCCCGGATGTACCTTCATCTATACATCATGTGCCTGGCCTCAATTTCCAGAGCCCCATATCTGTTGTGTAAGGGCAGCTGGGAAGGTGATGGAGGCTGGGAGGGGATTCTCCTGGAGCCTTGAGCAGGGATGTGTTTCCATTCTTCCCTGTCTCTTAGGTCCCCTCCTTCTTCTTGGTGGCAAGAGGGTAGGGAATCCTCTGCTGCTTGTGGAACCTCCACCGGCTGCCTCTGCCTCAGGGACAGCCAGGTGTGGCTCCATCAATCTATCTCCCTCTCACACTCCCTGATGCGCCTCAGCCTCTCCAGTGTCTCTGCCAGCTCTGCCCCAGGCTGAGCAGATCGCTCACCTGGTCACACCACACACAGGTGTTGTCTCCGCTGCTCTCCAGCACAAGTGACAGGCTCAGACAGACTCCCTGCAGCCAGACACCTGCAGAGCCACATGCTTGAGTGGGAGCTCCTGGGTCACCACACTCCTTCTCTGGAGCACAAGTCTTATGAGGAGCGGCTGAGGGAACTGGGATTGTTCAGTCTGGAGAAGAGGAGGCTGAGGGGAGACCTTATTGCTCTGTACAACTACCTGAAAGGGGGTTGTGGTGACATGAGTGTTGGTCTCTTCTCCCAAGTAACTAGCCAGAGAATGAGAGGAAATGGCCTCAAGTTGCACCAGGGGAGGTTTAGATTGGATATTAGGAAAAATTTCTTCACTGAGAGAGTGGTCAAGCATTGGAACAAGCTACTCAGGGAGGTGGTCACCATCACTGGAAGTGTTCAAAAAACATATGGACATGGCACTTCGGGACATGATTTAGTGGGCATGGTGGTGTTGGGTTGATGATTGGACTTAATCTTAAAGGTCTTTTCCAACCTTAATGATTCTGTGATTCTGTGATTCTGGTGATGACTTTCAGCTGAGTGGAGGCCATAGCTGGGTCCTCTTCTGGGAGGGCGATGACCACTAATTGAGAGAGCCTCTAGAGCCCAGAGGGGTGGACTGCCCGCACGCCTTCCCTGCGTGAACTGTTGCACTAACTGCCATACAAACCAGGTAAGCTGTGGTATGGCAAAACCAGCTCTAGCTCTCTACTGCTAATCAGGTATCATACAGTTGTGGATAAGGCAAATACAAGGGCTGTGCTGAAGACTCTGTGAAGGCTTGCTCGATAAGTATCATACTGTTGGAATAGTATTCTGTGATATCTAAAAACTCCATTCATTTTCTTTCCTAGAATAGTTCTGTAACACACCACAAGAGAATATTGCCAAATTTACTTCACTTAGTAATATTTCTAGATTTGGGGTATTTTAAACTTTTAAAGGTGCTTATGAAAAATGCTGAAGCATATTGTTGATTAAAAAAAAAAGTAGCTATTTAGACTTACTCATTTATGCATTTATTAATTTATTAGTTTCCCATGAAGAATACCATGGTTATAGTTCTTCCCAAGGGATGAAATGTCAGATAATATAGATAAGCTGGAAAGAACTTGCTCTTCCTGAAGTTTTTTGTGTTCATAAAGCTGCTTTAAAATTTATAATGCTTGCTGCTTGGAAACCTTCACTAAGGAAATTATTATTTATCATTTGAGATATATCTAAGGTTAATGTTCATCCATGACAAGCCATGCATAAGATAAGGCATAGATTTTTTACCAAGATACCCTCCACCAAATAGAAGATAACACTACAGAGATTGTCTGCAAATAAGGTACGTGAATTTTGTTTTGTAAAAGTGAATGTTTTGGCCCCTTTTGCTTTGCCTTTATCATTTTGGCAGGAACTCTTTGAAGTCTCTCAGATTTGCAGATCTGCAAAGCAGCACAGAAAGCATTACAGAAAGAGACTTTTACAGACAGAAAAATTAAGATAGCTGTTACAGAATGTTTTCCTCCGTATTACTGTCATTAGACAGTGTATTGGATTTGCATGGCAAGGTTTTGGTAGCAGGAGGGGGGCTGCAGGGGTGACTTCTGTGAGAAGCTGCTAGAAGCTTCCCCTATGTCAATAGAGCCAATGCCAGCCTGCTTGAAGACAGACCCACCGCTGGCCAAGGCCGAGCCCATCAGCCACGGTGGTAGCGCCTCTGGGATAACATAGTTAAGGAGGGGAAAAACACCTGTGCAGCTGCAGCCAGAGAGAGGAGTGAGAATATGTGAGAGCAACAACTCTGCAGACATCAATGTCAGTGAAGAAGGAGGGGGAGGAGGTGCTCCAGGTGCCAGAGCAGAGATTCCCCGGCAGCCCCTGGTGAAGACCATGGTGAGGCCGGCTGTGCCCCTGCAGCCCATGGAGCTCCACACTGGAGCAGATCTCCACCTGCAGTTCATGGAGGACCCCACGCCAGAGCAGGGGGATGCCCGAAGGAGGCCGTGACCCCATGGGAAGCTCACGCTGGAGCAGGCTCCTGGCAGGACCTGTGGCCCCATGGAGAGAGGAGCCCAGGATGGAGCAGGGTTGCTGGCAGGACTTGTGACCCTGCAGGGGACCCACGCTGGAGCAGTCTGTTCCTGAAATATGGCACCCCATGGAAGGGACCCAGGCTGGAGCAGTTTGTGAAGAACTGCAGCCTGTGGGAAGAACTTACATTGGAGAAGTTCATGGAGAACTGTCTCCTGTGGGAGGGACCCCACACTGGAGCAGGGGAAGAGTGTGAGGAGTCCTCCCCCTGTGGAGGAAGGAGCGGCAGAGACAAGAAGTGTGATGAACTGACCACAACCCCCTCAGAACTGTGTCACTCAGAGGGGAGTAGGTAGAAAAATTTGGGAGTGAAGTTGAGCCCCAGAAGAAAGGAGGGGTGGGGGGTATGTGTTTTTAAAGTTTAGTTTTAGTTCTCATTATCCTACTCTAATGTAATTGGTAATAGATTAAACTAATTTCCCCAAGTCAAATCTGTTTTCCTGTGACAGTAATTTCTGACTCATCTCCCTGTCCTTATCTTGACCCATGAGCCTTTCGTGGCCTGTCCAGCTGAGAAGGGGAGTGATAGAGTGGCTTTGGTGGGCAACTGGCATCCAGCCTAAGTCAACCCACCACAGACTGATGTATCTATTTTCATTTATTTACTTCAGTCTCAGAACTGGCGGACTAGAGTGTCCTTTTCAAGTTTGGTATCTGACATAAGAAAAAAAGATCTGTTTCTCAATTTTTTCAATGATTTCAATTATTCCTGGGGGATTTGAGATCTAGGCCATAGTACAGAAAAGTATTGATAGCATAGGATCAAGTCAAGTGATGAAAACGAGACCAATTTGGGGAATCTGTTCTGATTACTGCTCTTCCTAGAAATGATACTTCTGCTTCCATTTTGAATTTGTGACTCTTTAACTGCAAAATAACTTTCACTGCAAAATAAACAACATGAAGACTTTCTCAAGATAGTCTGTGGGCCTTTAGTTTTTGTAATAGCAGGAAGAAGGTCAAAATGCCCAGAAGCGATATGTTAATGGACTGATGTGGGTTACAGTTGACAGAACTCCTTTGCTGGTGCATTGCAGCAAACATATTTATGGTGTAATTTTTTGGTTGCTGAATATACACATTTCATCTTCTTCTGGAGTTGTACAAGTACAGTCAAAGTGATAATTAAAAGAAATGGTATTACAGTTGATTAGGTGGAACGAAAACCTCTTAGTAAACACTACATTTTATAAGATGTCCTGTTTATCCTTTCATTTCCTTTTGGTAAATTTAATGACCTCTTTTTATGAGATGCGTAAATCACTAATGCAAACTTATATTTTTATATAACAAAAGCTTTGTATCTCAGAATACTGTACAACTCATATGCATATCTTGTTACTCATATAAAAAGTATGAACTTATGTATATAGGATGCAGTTTTGAAACATGTAGGTTTCTTAGATGGTGAGAGGAAAGTCAGCAAATATTTTATCTGCAGATATGGCAATGAGGGTACAAAATTAATTTCAGATCCTAAATCACTGCTGTGAAAAGGTGAATAAACATCAATTCTCAGACTTCGACTAGAAAGAACATGTTGGTTCACAGGCTCTTTTCTCAATTTTACTTGTGTAAAATATTTCTCCAGAGGTGGATGAGGACTTACTTGTCTGTGTGAGAACAGAAGTCAATAGCGTTATAGTCTTCTTGACATAAAAACATTATCTTACATTTTCTTCAAATCCTTCAGATTTTTCATTTTTGCATAAGAAATACAAGGGCTTCTTATAGATACTTCTGAATTTGACAAAATATTGACCTTTTCTTTATTTAAAACATCCTTCCCATCCTAGCTACTATTTAATAAATTAATGTTTTCTGGAATAATCAAAATATAAAGCAGATCAATATAAAAACTGAGTATGTTTTAAATAAAGTCAGTTCGGACATGCAAAACTCGCTGCCTTTTTTTTTTTTTTTTTTAGCTTTTTGGCTGAATGTTAGGTCTTCTTCTAAAATGGTCCTCAAATACAAAATGAAGGTCATAGGCAAGCTGGAGCTACGTTTCTCTTAGAGGTTCACAAGGTAAGAATATGAGTCAAAGGACAAAAGTTTTAAAAAGATAAATTCTAACTAAATGTTAGGGAAGGAAAAAGATTGCAATGGGTGTGATCAAACACTAGAACAGAAACTTTGTGGAAGTTTCAGCCATGGATATACTCAAAATTTGACTGGGTATAAGTCTGAGAAACCAGGTCTAACACTGATGTTGAATCTGACTTTGTAATTGGCCCTGCATGGACCAGAGCATTGGACCAGATGACTTCCAGAAGTGCAGGATGTCTCACCAAAAGAGCACTAGAATATCAGCACACTCCCTTTTATACTAAGTAGTCATATTCTTGCCAAGAGGTAGAGCCTGAATGTTAAGATGCAACCCACAGAAAATGGATTTTATCCTGTTCTTGACAGACAATTGACATATTAAAATCCATCATGAGTTTGCACTAGTTAGTAGCTATATTAATATGCACAAATGGAGAGGGAAATAACTAAATAAGTACAAGAAATAAACTACTCTTGTTCTATAGATGGCTTAAATAAATGAAGGCCAACAAACAATTTAAAGAACTGCTGTAAGAGATTGTTACTATTAGTTCTGTTCTCAATATTTCTTCTAGTACAGAACACAAGGAACTAAACCAGAATTCTGTTAATTTGACATTTTCCCTGGACCTTAAGTGCATTTAGAACATACTGAAGACATGGCATCTTGATTTGATATAAGATAATGTTTTTCTTAAAGGCACTAAGGTTATTGAGCTATGAAAGGATTATGACTTTTCAAAGAAAGTAACTATGTATACCCTGATGGAACAGAGAAAGGACCAAAGTATTATGTATTTCAGGTCTACAGATATACTAAACATGGCTATCTCAGACTTTTTGATGTTATTGTCAAACATTATCAGAAAGAAACAGTAAACAGGAGCTTACTCTTAGCAAACATGTTAGCTTCTTATACCTAAAAGGCAGTACAAGAATACATTTTAGGGTTTTGCAAAAGAAGGCTTTGCAAGGGAAAGTGTCAGGAAGGATGCTCAGCAGGAAAAAGAAAGCTTGAAAAACAAAGCCATTTGCCATTTCACAAGCTGCACAGCTATCATCATTTTGAAGTTCTTACAATACCTGTTTTTCAGTTACAGGTACATTAATATGCTTTACTCTAAAAAAAAAAAGAAATTGGACAAGCATTTTAGAAACTCTGCCTCAGAGAGAAGTGAATGTTAACATCAGATAACTCAGCCCAATTGCAGCTTGCATACATCAAAGCTGGAAAATGTGTAATCATCTGAGTGGGTAAGAAGGATAAAAGATCATAAAAGATCATAGAACACCAGAAACAAGACAGAAACAGAAGCAGAGAAATTGCTATAGGTCCTGTATAATGAAAATGATGAAGTGAAGCATGATTTAGCGAAGTGCATTATTGTGGGTAGTAACATTGAAACCTGTCAGGAATCTTATCTTTACACAATCACAAACTTAAAAAGGTATAATTACGAATAAAGTGCCATGACCAAACTTAGTGAATAAACAAGCACTTCATCGCTTGTTTAAAACATGACACCTTACAGTGAAATAAGTAACTACAAAATAAAATCTCAGATCCATGAACCATAATAATACATTGATATTAGTGGTTGAACCTTTAGACTGGGGTCAGTTGTTACTATTACTGCTGAGCAGCTAGTATTGAAGTAGTTATTTTCTGTGACAGTTCTGAAGAATTTTCTTTTCTAGAAATATGACCTGGAAATACAGAATTTTTGCTAGTAATGACATGGAATTTGTTACCTAAGCTTGATGAGGAAAAACAGGAAAAAATATGTAATAATACAAGTCTCAGTCATTGCAAAGGAAAAATAATCTATAATAAATTATATATAATATATTAATATATTAAATTATAACAATATAGTAACTGTATGCTAATTTAATAATGAATTTACATTTTTAGATTTTTTTTTCCATGTTGTGCTATTCTGTAATGTGAAACGCTTAACCTGGAATATACCTGTTAATACAAAATGAATAAAGACAGCATAGGTACACAAAGAAAGGAAACCATGAATAAAAGTTCCTCATTCAGCTTAATCAATTTTCAACACTTTTATAAACCCCAGTCCCACATGTCAAATGTTTTCCTTCACACCCCAAATTTTACTGTAGTATTCAGTTTAGAGAGTTCTTCTATTAGACATTATTAGACACTCAGATCAATTTTAAATTACTTTCTTTTCAGAGGTACTGAGCACACTTTACCCCCAGTGGAGTGAGAATATCAGTAAACTCTCAGCAGTTTTGAGAATCACTTAATTTTGATAGATCTTACTGTAACAGCAGATAACCAGCTTCTTGCATGTATTGATTTCTAATCATAGATTTCACTTTTCTCAGCTTCTCTCACAAAAGAACTTAACATGTACTTCCATTGAGGGCTGAACCGATGTAATGCCTTATCAAGTCTGTGCTGCTGCTTAGAAAAAAAACAAATCAAAGCAACTAATAAAGGTATTAGTATTTCTATACATTAAATTTAATTTCTACTCTGATGTAATAGTATGAGAACATAAATTACATATTTCTTGATACATCTAGTAACATTTTGAAGATCAATTTTCCTCAATATTGTACTTCTGTAAAAAAAAACTGTAAAAAAAAACTAGTCAAATGTTCATCACTTTCTTAGTACCCAGATTTTCTTGGGTGCAACAAGGTTTTATTGTAAGAAATATGGGAATTCAGAAAACCTACTGAAACCAATGGGATTTATTGGTCACCTTTTGAAAACTGCATGATGACAAGTAGTCAGAAACATGGTCAACAAAAACAGGTACCGTAAATCAAGAAATAAAGCAAAATGAAGGTAAATAATTTGACATTATTCTGTGCACCAGCTCTCCATCTGTAAAATAGCTATGGTGCCTTATGAGGGACTTTGAGGATGTCCTCTGAGTAGCCCGTAGGCAAGTTACCTCAGTGAGCATCACATAAAAAAAAAATACTGATAAGGAAAGCAAAGTTGAACTTAAAAAACTAATAAATTACACATAAGACTCCACATTGAATAGTGAAGTTCACAAACATTATGGATCCACACAGGGAAATTCTTTCACTTTGTGCACTGAGTGGGAGTTTGATAGAGTTGGAGAAAAAGTACAAAACATCGTATGTTTTTTTACAGAAGTGCAATACTTGCTAGGTGCATTGATTTGATCACATTTTTAGGGATATTATGGAACAACAGTTACTTGGTCCATTAATCAGCAACCACTTAATCATTAATGTGAATAGGAATTTACAGCAAAATTCAGAGTTTCATTTTCAAGCCTTTGCCTTTTCATGCAATAAAAATTTCCTAAAAATCCACATAATAGATTAATTCAAACATCTCTCACTTGGAACATGAGCATGCCAGCTGATTAGTTGCATATCTCATTTGTCCAAATATTGTCATGCAAGCATTAGGGTTATGCAGCAGAATAAATGGACATGCTTTAGTGTGGATACTTGAGAGAGTATTTGGAAACATAGTCATAAAAGACATGTTACAGTTTAAATTGAAAAAAAATATTTGAGGCTGTGGGGTTTTTTTTTTTGTAATTTGAAATACAGTTCTGAAGCAGATTTCAATGTTGTGGTATTTGAATCAGGTTTGAGCAACACCTAATATTAAAAAACTCCAGGAAAACAAAAATAAGAGGTGACTTATTTAGCTTCTTATTAGCTCACTGATAGTAAAATGGATGCCCTTAGGTCCTTTGGACATTGAAACATTGTAATGAGGATCCCTCGTCCTGAGCAGTGATGATTTGCTGGATTAGAGAATACAACTGGTTTGGCAAATACCAGAAGAAACTTTAAAAATATGCTACTTTAATTGGGATGCTGATGTGCAAGTCCTTACCTATGTGTTTAACTGCAGGCTTGAATAAGCTAAAATGTAATTTACAAAACTGTGGGAAATCTTAAGCAGTGTCTGATATATTTTGGGGCATGATTCAGTGAGACAGATGGGTGTTCTCTTGTCCCTAAGTGTGGCTGAACAGAAATTAAGTGTGCAGTCTCTTCTTTTCTGATAAAAGGTGTGGCTACCTATGCACATCTAACTATGCTGATCTTTTGCAGGGTGATCTTTTCCAGCTTGATTCAAAGATGGTGGGATTTAACAAAGTTCTTAAGTGCTTTGTTGAATGAGAGCATGGCTGACAGAAAAAGTATTCAGCAGTTTTAGATCAGGTCTTCGACGTAATATTCTTTTACAAGAAACCCTTAGAGAGTGAGAAAATACAGAAAGCAAGAAAAACATATACGTAAGTGTTGATTTGTCTTTTCTCTTTTAGATATAACTCTTACTACAGGCAGAATCTGTACAATTACAAAAGCTGTAATCAACTTACGTTACACAACATTTTTCCCTACTTAGTTTTAAAGTGATGAGATTCTCTTTCCTATATTATTTAACATCTCAAAGTACAATTTTTTTTTTTTTTATTTAACTCACAGTGAAGTCTGTGCAGCATAAGGATTTTTTTAATTCTTTTTTTTTTTTTTTTAATCCTTGCTTGGAAATTAACTGTACATCATGTAACATAGCTGTGGTTCAGGGTCTAAAAATATGGCCTTTCCCTCTAATGTGATAATGTACTGCATAAGTAATGATGTACTTAGAGATGAAAGTGTGGTAAGGACAGTAAGTTTATAAATACAGTTTCTAGTTCATGGCCAGGAATGTAATTGGACATGCTAATGCTCCTTAGGTAGTATAACCGTCTCTGAGTTGAAACAACTTTCCTACAAAAAATAAGAATATTTGTGAACCTAAGATGCTATGTGAACATATTTAATAGACACATGCATATCAACATAATCAGCTCTTGATAATACTTAATTTAAAACACTTTGTGAGCTCATAAGTCATACCATTAGCTTTTTGTCTTTTTTTTTTTCTCTTCATGATGAGCTTGACATTGGCTGGCTGCTGGACACCCACCCAACCACTCTCTCACTGCCCCCCTTTAAAAGGATGGGGTCCGAAAATAAGACAGAAAATCTCGTGGGTTGAGATATAGACAGGGAGATCTCTTACCAATTACCATCAGAGGCAAAACAGACTCAACCTGGGGAATAAATGAATTTAATTTATTTCCAAGTAAAAGTAGAGTAAAACAGTGAGAAACAAAGCCAAAACTAAAAACCCACCTTCTGTCCATTCCCTTGTCTTCCCAGGCATAACTTCTTCCTTCTCAAGTCCTCCACTTCCTCCTCCAGCTTCCACCCGCATTCCATTAACAGATAAGATTAATCATTAATGGTGTTGTACTTTCCTACACAGCAAGTGAGCTTTCCTCTTTTCCCTTTCATTCATGCGTAAATTGCTTGCATTCCACTCAGGCTTAATTGTATTGATTGTAAGAACTTTAATTCATTGTATGATGGTTTAAACTTGTTTAAAATTATAAAAGATTTATCTGGCATCAGCAACAGCAAACCACCCACAAAAGGTTTAGGCTGTTGTGCCTGCTCCAAGTCTTTCCTCTTTTTCCTTTACTTATCCTTCCCCACCATGTCAGGTACAACACACTGTCAAGAATCAGAGCACGCTCAACATTGGAGCTGTCCACCACAAAGAGAAACAAGATGTGCTCAGGATTCTGCAGTTATGCTTACAGAGGCTATGAACAGGAAAGAGTTTGACAGAGTCGGATTTCCAAATAAAAATATAAAAATGTAAAATGATTTCAATTTTCAAGGAAAGAAGTCTAAAATAATATTCCAGAGAATCTTTTTAAAATAATTTTGAAAACAAAAAAGTTATGATGAATTTCTGTGGGAGGCAGCTGAAAACTCATAGGCAGGTTAAGACAAGAAATCTGGGGGTGTTATATGTTTTGAAATTACATCTTTTTGAAAGGAGGATTTTCAAATGCTTTGTTTATCAGGTTTATCATTGGTTTCAGGAGGAAGTTTAAACACAAGGCATATTTATTCTGTAAATTGAAGAGAGTAGAACTTCATATTTAACACAGTAATATTTGTTTTCATTGACATGAAATCAATCAAAATTAACTTATTCATGCAGTTCTTTTGCACTCCTGTTGAATCTTTTCCCTGGAAAAAGCCATTATTGTGTACCTAGATGATGCTAAATAAAAAATGAAGTAGCTAGTTAGGAAACATAAAAAAAGATAACTCAGTCCTGAACAGAGTTGGAAACTGTTTGAAATGTTGCTGTCACAAAGCTGCTCTAGCACAGAAATTATAATGTACTTGCATTGAATGTCCTTGTAGAAGCAGCAAAAGCCAAGAAATCCAAGACTGTATACATAATTTCAAAGAGAGGAACTACATAAAAATAGCCTAGGGACTTCAAAACATGCAAAAGAAAGTTGGCGTGATTAAATTGCTGAGTCATAGAAAATAATTCAAGAAGACATCGTTCAAAAACCTGAAATTGTGTGCAAGTGAAGAAAATGAAAAGGAGCAACAAACTCTAGCAGGGTAAATATCAAAGGTAGGCAAAAAAAAGAGTTGGAGAACAGCTTTCAAAAGGCATAAAAGCCATTAATAAATTCTTTCCCAAAGGCAACAGAGGCAGGAAACCTGCACAGACATGAAAAAAGAAACTCCACGAGAATATAAGGTCATAGCAGAAAAACTAAATTAATATTTTACATCTATATTCACTGTTGAAAAATTTGAAAAAATTATGATTCTCGACTTCTTAGAAGGAATGCCTCAGAGGACTGATTGTAAGTTGAATGGTTGGTAGGAGGATTTGCAAAACTGGCAAAATGAACTGCAATAAATCGCCATTACATTTTTCACTCTCAAAACAGTGAAAGATTGCTCCTCAGTTGCTGATAACTCGGTGATTAGGACACTTATCTGAGATATAGGAGGCCTCTTCTAATTCTCTCCTATGTCTGAGGAAATTTCAGGTCATGAGGCCGCGTGTTATACAGTTGGCTACAAGGCATTCTGTCTTTTATATATTTAAATTGGATTAACTCCAAGTGTCCAAAGGAGACCATCTTTCTCTTGCAATCACTGACTAAATACTTTTGTCAAGTACAGAAGCTCTGATGAAAAGAAATGAAGGAACACTATACCAGAAAACCTAATAGTCCAGTGATTGTAATACTTAACAGAGAAAGCAAATATACATTCTTAATTTTGAGCACAGTTAGACAGTGGTAGACTTGCTTGTATATTTTTTTCCAGTGAGGGCTCTTTGGCACTATGCTTCTGTATGATTTTCCCATGGATATGAAGTTGGTTTTAAAAACCAAAGTCCTCATACATACACAAAAGAATTGCATGCCAATATCCTGTGAAATTAAAAAATTATTGATAGATATGAGATTAAAAATTACTGACTACAATGCTGTAAAAAGCCTCGGCATTTGGATAATATCACTTTATGCACGAAAAATTTTGTATCATTCTGTACAAGTGACTATAATCACAGATTGTTTGTGTAATGTTACTCTCTATAATGGAGTTAATGTTACAAACAACATAACCTACTTCCCATCATTTTCATGGCAACAAAGTGAGAAAAAAAAATATTTCTATTCTTTCATGCTAAAGGCCTGTGGAACATAAAGATGTCAATTGTCTACCAACTGCTTAGATACATGTTGACATTTAGGTTTGCAGCTGGTTTTTAAACAAAAATTGCTAAGTCTCTGCTGGTCCATGGAACACCATCATGGTTAAGGCAATGTGTCAAAGGAGGCCCTTAATGTGTTACTTTTTGAACTTCAAGAAAAATTACATGAAGCAACAGAAGACATTTTTGTGGGATGCTACTGTTAAAACTTTCATATGGTGGAATGATCTTTGCCTAACAAACCTAAAAAGTGCTGAAATTAAACAAGCACGGATGATAACATTAGTGATTTGGGTAATATATCAGAAAAAATAAATAGTTTTGAAACACTCCAGTAATAAGCAGATGTAAGCAGGACTAATTAACGACTGTTGGAAGTTTGACGGTGTGAGGAAGCATCAAAACCTCCACATCAGATGATGTCACTGATATCCAAGATTAACATGAAATTTGTATCCATGTAACCCTTATAGCTGATTATTTAAGTTAAATACTCCACCATTTCAAAATATTTCAGAGTAGCATTGCGTATATGTTCACAGGAATCTTCTGTATTACACAGCATTGCAATAATGGCTTTTATTTTGCTTTTTTTTTTAATAAAAAGAATCAGTAAAATAGTAGAGCATTAATTAAAAAAAAAAAAAGATATTTGAAAGTAACTAGAAGAAAAATCAGTATTTTTTTAGCTACTTATACTGTCAAAACATGTATCTTTCCCCAGAGCAGGTTAGCTTTCATTCACTCTTTGTATCTCCTGTTTCTAGATATTTCTGCAGAGAAGATAGTATAATTTTGAAAGACTCATTTTTTAATGGACAGATGTGATTTCAAAGACTCAGCTATGTTCACATTCAGTCTGTTGGAAGTGAAGGGATAGATGACAGAGATAGGGCAACTACTATACCAAAAATAAGAGCTACAACAGCTATTCTTCATATTATCTGTGTTCTCTCAGCACAACCTTTTGCCATAAGAACTCATTTTTATAGACAGAGTAAAAAATTGTTGCAAATAATAAACAACCAGCCCCTTGCTTGTTGCTCCAGCCTGATCATCCAGAGGTTATAGACAAGTTAAATCATGCCAAAATAGATATAGCAATAATTATCAAGAAAAAGAAATGTTTCAATATGCTTTCAGGTACCATATCCTGTAGAAGAATCCAATGATCAAAAATGCAACTCAGGTAGGATATCAAGTTCAAGAGCACTTATTACTTACGATAAAGCCAACACAAGAGATCAAAAGATTTGAACTAAAAGCAACTGAATTATTTAAAACACTCTTATTGATGGAAGTAGAGTGTGAAATTAATACAGAGATGCAAGCTCTCATTCCATTTTTTTTCACAGGTAAAGTGCCCATTATTCAGTGGCCTTTGGTTCATAAAATAAGCCTGTGTAAAAGGAATTGAGATGATAAACCATCTACAATGGAGCAGCATTTGCCAGAGGAAAAATGAGTTGTTATTATTCTGCTAAAGATTATTCAGGTAGATAGATAGCATCACTTATACATCCTAAAGTAAGGTGAACAATGCAAAGAAAGTTGCAATACATATCGCATATGTGAATGCAGGTCACTCCAGCTGACTAGGCCTCTTAAAACCCCAAACTATCTAGTAGCAAACCTGACAACAAAATGTGAAATCATACTTCAAACACTAAACATAATGACTAGTGCCTAAAAGGCCCCTTTTTGTCAGTATCCTTCCACAGTAAGTGAGCTCCATTAATCTTCCCGAATTTCCTCAAGAGCTACATAATTCACTATTATGACGGCACAGATGTAACTGTAGGGGACTGAATATATACGTGATAGATTTAACAATGCATAGGCAAAAAGCTTTTGAGAGCATTTGCGTAGCCAGTATTATTCCTCATAAGCACCTTACTGTTCCTCATAAGCACCTTACTGTGTGCCTGCAATTATGAGTCTATCGGCTCATGGGAGTAAAAGGAAATTAAGTTTGAAATGTGTGAACTGAACCAGACCATATGGACTCCCAAAAAATATTTTCGTTAACAGGCACACAGTTTTCATCTTCCTTGACAACTGAGAAACAAATATGTTGGTTCTATTACCACCTAGGAGCAATATAAAACATATAACAAAGAAAATCTGTAAGCCGCTCAAGAGATATTCAGCTTCACAATGACAGCAAGTCCAAGACATCACCGCTCAGAAAGGTCACTTTTTTTTAATATCTGTTACAGATCTTCTGTAGAACTTCCCAGTAATTTTTGAAGTATGGGTATAGGTTGATTCCATCTGAAATCTCTCTACCATGTTTAACGTCTAGCTATACAATGATATAGTACATAGACACTTCTAAATATGCAGAAACTGTTGGACTTTCATGGGTCTTTTTGACAAATATTCTGCATACAAAGAAAAATAGTTAAAGAAAATATTGATTATTTTTATTACACAAAAAGCAAAACATAATCAATTCTCAGGATAATGGAAACATGGACGGTGGGATTGAGTGCACCTTCAGCAAGTTTTCTGATGACATCAAACTGTGTGGTGCAACCGAGACTCTGGAGGGAAGGAATGCCTTCCAGAGGGACCTTGACAAGCTTGAGAGGTGGACCTGTGCAAACCTCATGAAGCTTAACAAGACCAAGTGCAAAGTCCTGCACATGGGTCTCTATGAAGAGAGGCTCAGAGAGTTGGGATTGTTCAGCCTGGAGAAGAGAAGGCTCTGGGGAGACCTTATAGCTGTCTTCCAGTACCTGAAGGGGCACTATAAGAAAGCCGGAGGGGGACTTTTTAGAAGGACATGCAGTGATAGGACAAGGGGTTATGGCTTTAAACTGAAAGAGGATAGATTTTGACTAGATTTAAGGAAGAAACTCTTCACAGTGAGGGTGGTGAGGCACTGGAACATGTTGCCCAGATTGGTGGTAGATGCCCCATCCCTGGAAGTGTTCAAGGCCAGGCTGGATGGGGCTTTGGGCAACCTGGGCTAGTGGAAGGTGTCCCTGCCCATGGCAGGGCATTTGAAACTAGGTGATCTTTAAGGTCCCTTCCAACCCAAACTATTGTACAATTCTATGATTCTGTGGTAATTATCCTCTGTTTACCCAAGTCACTATGAGCTAGAATAGCTTTTTTATAAACTAAATGACTATTCATCTGATTATGCTAACAGCTTGTAATAATTTGCCCCTGTATAGACATCAAAATAAACATGATATATTTGTGCAATAAACTTCCACATTCTTATACTAAGAAAACCCCACAATAACAAAACCAGACAACACTGACAAGGAATTGTAGAATTACATTCAAAAGAGAAGAGTTTACATTATATAATGGCACTTCAGATATTAAGAATACATAAGCAGTAAAATACATATTTCTAAAGAAGCTGATGAAATACATATTTTTAAATATGACCCACTAATTTCTGGACATCTGCCAGTAGACAAACAGAAGCTATAATTTTTATTCATCTCTCTTAAATTAAAATTCCCTAACTCTACACTTAGTTTCTGTAGAAAAAAAATAAATAAAATTAGACATTCCAGTATACTTTATGTGAAAAACTTGTTTTAACCAACACCATTTATAGCAATTTCTGTATTGGCTGTATGTGGCAAAAGGAAAGCTATACTCTGCCACCATTAACTGCAGTAATAAGAATTGGTTTTGGTGGAGGATATATATGCTGGTTTGGGCTGGGATAGAGTTAATTTTTTTCATAGTAGTTAGTAGGGGGCTGTGTTTTGGATTTGTGCTGAAAACAGTGCTGATAATACAGAAATGTTTTCATTATTGCTGAGCAGTGCTTACACAGAGTCAAGGCCTTTACTGCTTCTCACATCATCCCACCAGCAAGTAGGCTGTAGTAGGCACAAGAAGTTGGGAGGGGACACAGCCAGGACGGCTGACCCCAGCTGAACAAAGGGATATTCCATACTGTATGACGTTATGCTTAGCATATAAATCTGGGGGAAGAAGGCAGGCGGAGACATTCGGAGTGATGGAGTTTGCCTTCCGAAGTAACCGTGGGTTTTATCACTTCCACTCTTCTGGTTTTCTCTCGCCCATCCCACTGCGGGGAGTGAGCGAGGGGCTGTGTGGTGCTTAGTTGCTGGCTGGGGTTAAACCACAACAATATGAAATTACTTACTGTGTGAGTTAGTAATCTAAGAGTTAAAGAAGAATCCTTACAAGCAAGAATGTCAGAATTTGATTGTAAGTTATATGCTTGCAAACTTAGTGTAAAAGTCAAATGAACATGACCAAGGAAAAATATACTCTCAAATGTATTCATGAATGAACCTGAGACATGTTTTTATAACAGGGGTTTATGTTACAAAGTATTAATTTTAATTCAATGTGATCATTTAAATTAGTTTTCAAGAAAAGAAAAACACCCTCTAAGAAAACCTTAGGAGGGTTTTTTAGGAGTATTGTGCTGTTTCTGACAGGTGATTTTCTACTTTGGATAAATCTTTGCCTTCATGTTGGAAGGCACAACAAAAATGGCCTCTGCCTCATTGAAAAATGTGCTTTAATCACTGAAGATCTCACAGTAAAAATTAGATGTTCATATTAAGAAGTTCTGTGGAGATAATGGACTGGAATAACAAAAGAAAGGAAAGCAATAGAACAATCTGATCTGAATTCCAGGAAAAAAGCATATAAAAAAGTATAAAAATATGTTTTAAAGTGCCAGTTGAATCAGTATACTTCATAAGATATAAACTTTAAGCAGGAAAACTGCAGTTTTATAATGAGACTAATTAACAATTTCTCTGCGTGCTAAGAGCAGAAAGGATGTAAATTCCTCTGCCTTCCCAGAACTGATAAGGTGTTTGATCTGAGTACTGATGTTCTTCTTCAGACTGCCAAGCCTTTCTATCTCACATACAAAGCATGGCCATGATACTTTCTGCTTTGTTGTAAGGAACAATTACAGTTAATGAAATGTGGCTACTTAATACCAGATGGCTTCACCTAGAAGCTTATAACTCTGGAAGAAAAAATACTACATAACTCTTCATAATGTTATCAAAGACTCCCCTACTGCTACAGGCACCGAGAACATTGGTAATCACTTTGATGTCTGCTGTTCTTGTTTTGTCACAAATCATAATTTTAAGGCCTTTGATGTTCAGTTAACATGATGTATTAGGAAGCAACAGGGAAACACCTGTGAAATACCTCAAAGAAATTAGGGCATATTCCTCTAAAAAGGTGACACAGCTGATAGCCCAGCTGAAGTGTCTCTGTACCAATGCACGCAGCATGGGTAGCAAGCAGGAGTTGGAAACAACTGTGCAGCTAGAAAGTTATGATCTGATGACAATGACGATCGCTGAAATTTGATGGGATGTATAACATGACTGGAGCATTGCAGTTGATGGCTATGAACTGTTCAGAAGGACAGGGAAGGAAAGAAAGATGAGGGGGTTGCTCTCTGTGTAAAAAAAAACGTATTGACTGCACAGAGCTGTCTTTGAAAAATAGCGATGAACAGTTTGAGATGTTTTAGTTATTTAATTTATTTTATTTATTTATTTAATTATGGGTAATAATTAGGGACCAAGCCACCAAAGGGAATCTCATTGTTGGTGTTTACTACTGGCCACCCAATCAAGGGGAAGATGCTGACAAAGTGTTCTTACTTCAACTACAGGAAGCATCACATTTGCAGGCTCTGATCCTGCTGAGAGGCTTCAATCACCCTGATATCTGCTAGAAAAGTGGTACAGCAAGCTGTAAGCAGTCCAGGAGATTCCTGGAGAGAGTCAAGAGTAATTTTTTAATCCAATTGATAGACGACCAGACCAGAGGAGAAATGTTACTAGACCTGTTGCTCATCAACATGGAATAACTAATTAGGGATGTCAAGAGTGGTGGCAGCCTGGGATGCAGTGATGATGCCCTGGTGGAATTCACAATCCTGAGCAATATGGGCTAGGTGAAGAGTAGAGTCAGGATGCATCATTTTAGGAGAGCTTTCAGTTGTTCAAGGAATTAGTGGATGTGATCCCCTGGGAAACTGTCCTCAGAGACAAAGGACCTGAACAGAGCTGGCAGCTCTTAAAGGAGATATTTTTTAGAGCACAAGAGTAGACAAGGAAGGCAGGAGATAAGCATGACTGAGTGAGGAGCTCCTGGTCAAACTAAAGTGTAAGAAAGAAGTGTAAAGGCAATGGAACCAGGCACATGTATCCTGGGAAGAATATAGGAACGACGCTTAGATGTGCAGGGATGGGATCCAGAAATCTAAGGCTCATTTGGAGCTGAATTTGGCAAGGAATGTGGAGAATAATAAGAGCTTCTACTGGTATATTTTTCAGAAAAGGAAGAGTAAAGAAGCTATACCCTCCCTGATAAATTAGACAAGACAGCTGGTGACAACAGACATAGAGAAAGATGAGTTTTGCCTTGGTTTTTAC
>NW_010542537.1:0-25808 GCF_000687285.1 Phaethon lepturus | reverse complement strand
CTCTTTCCACATCTCTCAAGTCCCTGAACCTCAAGGCTGGGCACAAAGTCCCTCCCATTGTAAGAAAGCGGGTTCAAGACTACCTGAGGAACCTGAACACACACAAGTCCATGAGACCCAATGAGATGTATCTCAGGGTCCTGAGGGAACTGGCTGACATAGTCACTAAGACATTCTCCATCACAGTCAAAAAGTCAGGGTGGTCAGGTGAAGTCCCTAGTGACTGAAGAAAAGGGAGTATAGCATCCATTTTCAAAAAGAGTAATAAGGAGGACCCTGGGAACTACTGACCAGCCAGCCTCACCTCAGTGCCTGCTAGTATCATGCAGCAAATCCTCCTGGAAGATATATGGAAACATATGGAAGTTAGGGAGGTGATGAGAGACAGCCAGTATGGAGTCACCAAGGGCAAGTCCTGCCTGACCAATCTAGTGGCTTCCTATGACAGAGCAACTGCAACAATGGGAAAAGCTACAGTTGTCATCTACCTGGACTTCTGTAATGACTTTGATACAGTCCCTCACATCATTCCTGTCATTAAATTGGAGAGATACAGTTTTGATGGATGGACTGTTACATGGACAAGGAATTGGCTGCATGGCCGCATCCAAAGAGTTACATTCAACAGCTCAATGTCGCAGCGGAAACTAGTAACAAGTGGTGTCCCTCAAGAATCCATACTGGGACTAATATTATTTAATATATTTATCAGTGATGCAGTGGGATTGAGTGTGCCCTCAGCACCAAGCCAAAACCATGCTGAGTGGTACAGTTGGTATGCTAGAGGGAAAGACATGCTATCCAGAGGCACCTTGACATACTTGAGGAGTGGGCCCATGTGAACCTCATGAAGTTCAACAAGACCAAGTTTGCAAAGTCCTGCACCTGGGTGGGGACAATCCCCAATATTAGTACAGACTAAGGGGTGAACTGATTGAGAGCAGCCCTGTGGAGAAGCATTTGGGTATACTGGTGGATGAAAAATTGGATATGAGCCAGCAGTGTGTGCCTTCAGCCCAGAAAGCGAATGGTATACCGGGCTGCATCAAAAGAAGTGTGGCCAGTAGGTTGAGGGAGGTGATTCTGCCCCTCTACTCTGCTTTCATGCAGTACATGGAATACTCCATCCAGCTCTGAGGTCCCCAGCACAAGGAAGACATGGAACTGTTAGAAAGGGTTCAGAGGAAGGCCATAAAAATGGTCAGAGGGATGGAACACTTCTCCTATGAAGAAAAGCTGAGAGTTGGGCTGAAGAAGTGAAGGCTCCAGGGAGACCTTACTGCAGCCTTTCAGTACCTGAAGGGGGATTATAAGATAGATGGAGAAAAACCTTTTACCAGGGCCTGTAGTTACATGACAAGGGGCAATGGTTTCCAACTGAGAGTACATTTAGTTTGGATATTAGAAAGAAAATTTTTACAATGAGGGTGGTGAGACACTGGAACAGGATGCCTGGAGAAGTTGTGGATGCCCCATGACTGGAAGCGTTCAAGGTCAGGTTGGACGGGACTTTGAGCAACCTGACCTAGTGAAAGATGTCTCTGCCCATGAGCCCCTTCCAACCCAAACCATTATGTGATTTTATGTTTCTATGTTTTATATTAATTTGTTAGAGACTGAGAGCATTCTATAACTTGTAATACAAAGGAGCATAGAGGAAATTTTCTCAATTCCCTTTCTAGACTTAAATGGTTACATCAATCTTAAGACATCTGAGAAGTATACAGCATCCTAGGGCAGCACCGACCTGACATTGCACATTCAATTTTAGCATAGCTGTAAACTAGTTTTCCCCCCACCCCCATCTCTCTGGTGTCCATGAATAATCTGGGTATACAACAGAAGCAGGAACTGTAACAACTTTTGAAAACTACAACCTTTTTATCATACAGTGAGCTCTGAAGTGCATCAGTGGGTAGACCTAGACACAACTAACATCTCCCAGATTGTCTGCAGTTTCAGGGGTAAGACCTATGATGCAAATAATTCTTCCTAATTCTGTGTTTCTTAAAGAAAACTCTTACCAAGATCCAGTTTCCTGTTGATGAACAGTAACTCACTCACATGAACAATCTTTCCAGGCTAGACCCATTAGTGCAAAATGCCTTCAGTTCAGTCCCAATTTTGGTGTAGATATTTATTTTTTATAAAAGGGAGCCATGCTCTCCATTGAAAATTAGTAAAATGAGATAACTGGATAGCTGTTCTTGAAGCAGTCTTTGCATACTTTGCATGTGTTCTGTAACTCTTTGGAAGATTAACATTCAAAAGACTTCCATTGATTCCCTGGGAATCCCTCTGACCAGGAGAATGTTGCTTTCAGAAAACTGGAGATGTTTTTAATCAGTTCCTATACTGTATAAATTTTCATTTGTATTGTGCATTATTTTATAGTTAATTTTAAAGTTTTTAATTAAAAATTAATATGGAATTAAAAATGGAAATATCAAGAAAGCTCAAAAATCAGCTGGACTTAAACTTTTAGCTATGTCTAATTTTTAAAAGCCTATAACCTAAACTTCTAATAACTTGTTACAATTTAAAATAATTTTATTTCAAAATAAGTGCTTAAATAGTCCAAACAAAATCAGAGGGAAAGACAGAGAGAGAGAAAGAAAAGGCAGAAGTGCCTCTGTGACAGCTTCATACAGACAGACCAGCTATTTATATATCTCACACTAAATGTGAATCCAAGAAGAACTTTTTAATATAAATCTCAAAAATTATCTGAGTGAAAATAAGATAATTCAGAAATATTTCTGTCTTTGACTTCATTGACCCTAATGAATGCCTGAAACTGGGAAGATAATATTAAACAGACTATATTAAAATTCATATTTTTGTCCTCTCCAGGATGTAGAAATAGAAAATTCTTCAAAGCTTAACCATGCATTTCCTAAAATACATGCCACATTTTTTAAACTATAGAAGTTTGGGATTTTGGTTTTTTAGTTTATTTTTTCACACAAAGCTGGAAAGTATTTTAGGTCATCTCACATGTTATCAGATCAGTTTATTTCATTGCTGATGACTATGTTATATGAAATATTTTAGGAAAAAAAATATTTTATTGTCATGTTTTTTGTACAGTCAAAGGATTTGTTTTCTTCACTAATGAGCTGTTTTGTCTTTTAATTTCTTCCTCTGCCTGAATTTTAGCTCTTGTATCATGAGACAATTGGTAGAAATCCTACATAGATGATCTTACTAATTGGTTTTCATTATCTAAGTTTACTTTTCTGATATTTATCTGAGTATGCAAATTTTAGAAGGACAAGTTAAACACAATGTAAAAAACTAAGCTAATTATTGTGTTTGTATTGCATTAACGTAATTGATTGTCTTGTTTCTCCAATGCATCACCTTTCTTGTTACAAAGAAAAATACTTTTCCATACTTTCATTCAATTTTGAAAGACAACCGTAGTGTAATCCTCTGTATTCTGTGCTATATAAATCTGTCAGGGACTGAAAAATACTAATTTATCTGGTGGATAGGACACATTTTCTGTTACTTGGTCTGTTGTGATCAAAACAAGGAAAAGATGATAACTGTAAGAAAGAGAAAAATTAAACCCAGGATCAGGTGGTTCAGTTTGAATCAGGTTATTCTCCATCTCAGAAGAGATATTTTTTTCAACTTTAAAGTTTCAGTTCTTTACTCATGTTTAAGAGTCCAATTGACTCTTCCAATATTAGCCACTCTTTCATCTTTAGCCACCTTAATTTTCTTGCTCCAGTTTGAACTCACCCTGCCTCATATTTTCATAGTAAAACTGGCTTTTGCAGTGATGGATTCTGTAATTTGCAATTCCTTTCACTTTTTGCATCTTCAGTTCTCCTTTCCTGTGAAGCTTCATTAGCCATAACTTTCTTACCATGTCTCTAATTATTAGACACATGGAAACTTAATGAAATAGTTCATTTTTCCTACTCCCTGACCACTTCAAGTGGGAATATTGGCAATATTAAGAAATCTATTTTGGGTAAAAGGAATAAATTCTCTCTCAGGAGGAGACATAGTCTTTGGAGAAGCAAAATGAACTATTGAGGAGGAATGGGCTGAAATGAAAGGATTCAGAAATATTGCCACAGAATTTTCAACAAATATGCTATAGGAGTAGTGTTGAGGCTGCAAATGAAACACTGGAATGCAGAAGCAATGAAGCTGAAGTTACTGTTTAAAATCTCTACCTGTGATGTTCTATCTTAATATATTCATAGAGGTTGCTATTAAGCCTGAGGGCACACGATCTTACGTGTAACAGGTGTATGTACATAGGTGCACAATTGTTATGCATAAAATGCTAAAAAGACAGATTTGGAGGTCTATGTGTGCCCATGTGCGTGTATGTACAATATACACATACGCACATATATATTTTACATTTATGTGTCTTTTACAGTTCTTAGCAAAGTTTAACCTAGCTTTTGGGAGCAGAGGATGGATAACAAGTGGGGAAGAAAATGACATACAGTTTTAATGGACTGGTTTATAAAAATAAGTTAATTACAGTATTTCTGAAAACTGCTGCTCTTTACATATCCTCATTTTAGACATATTTACACCCACTTGCTCATTTGCTCTGCTGTTAAATGCAAGGATGTCTCAAGGTGACAGTTAAAGCAATGTTTATTAGTCTCTTTTCTTCCTAAAACCTTTCTCAGACTATGCTAAACTAAGCTGATAATTTACACTTAATTGTGGGCACTAGGAGTATACTAAAGCTATAGTAAACATGATGATACTATCCAATATGCCTTCTAATTGTGAATCCTCGAGAGCTCCTACCGGTAAAGCAAGGACTTTACTTTCAGTAAGGGTGAAATTTACATTAATAGTAGCAGTTCAGTGTATGCTACTTCACTTTAAAATGCATTACCTTTTGAAATGAGAATAATATAGTTTAACCTGCATTTGATACAGTTTAATCTTCATTTCAGTGGGTTTTTAAATTATATTAAGCTAATGCATTTCTATTAATATGACCCAAAAGCAATCAGGACGGAACTCCTGCACTGTAGCACACTTAGATATTAAAAAATCAGGTTACATGTGCCTCTGTAATTGGCATTTACTGCAATATTTGGATGATAGGCTTTAAATGCATCTGTGACCTGTAAGAGTTTTGCTGTAATTACTGTTATGTTTTAAAAATTCCCAAAATGCCTATGAATTTGAAAGAAGCCACACCTGAGGGATTCTGCAATCACTTTTTTATTTTTCAACATTTAAAAATTGAACTTAAAAGATGTATTTGCTGATCAAAGAAGAAAGAAGCAAGAGTTCTTATGAATGTAATCAAAGAATCAAAGGATCATTAAGGTTGGAAAAGACCTTTAAGATCATCAAGTCCAACCATCAACCCAACACCACCATGTCCACTAAACCGTGTCCTGAAGTGCCACGTCCAGATGTTTTTGAACACTTCCAGGGGTGATGAATCCACCACCTCCCTGAGTAGCCGGTTCTAATGCTTGACCACCCTCTCGGTAAAGAAATTTTTCCTAATATCCAATCTAAGCCTCCCCTGGTGCAACTTGTGGCCATTTCCTCTTGTCCTATTGCTTGTTACTTGGGAAAAGAGACCAACACCTTCGTCGCCACAACCGCCTTTCAGGTAGTTGTAGAGAGCGATAAGGTCTCCCCTCAGCCTCCTCTTCTCCAGACTGAACAACCCCAGTTCCCTCAGACGCTCCTCAGAAGACTTGTTCTCCAAACCCCTCAACAGCTTCGCTGCCCTTCTCTGGACACGCTCAAGCACCTCAGCATCCTTCTTGTAGTGAGGGGCCCAAAACTAAACACAGGATTCGAGGTGCGACCTCACCAGTGCCGAGTACAGGGGCACAATCACTTCCCTACTCCTGCTGGCCACACTATTGCTGATACAGGCCAGAATGCTGTTGGCCTTCTTGGCCACCTGGGCACACTGCCGGCTCATGTTCAGCCAGCTGTCAACTAGCACCCCCAGGTCCTTTTCTGCCAGGCAGCTCTCCAAACGCTCCTCCCCAAGCCTGTAGTGTTGTATGGGGTTGTTGTGACCCAAGTCCAGGACCTGGCACCTGGCCTTGTTAAATCTCACACATTTGACCTCCGCCCATCAATCCAGCCTGTCCAGATCCCTCTGTGGAGCCCTCCTACCCTCCAGCAGATCAACACTCCCACCTAACCTGATGTTGTCTGCAAACGTACTGAGGGAGCGCTCAATCCCCTAATCCAGATCATCAATAAAGAGATTAAACAAGACCAGCCCAAGTACTGAGCCCTGGGCAACAATGCCACCCTCCAGCAGATCAACACTCCCACCTAACCTGATGTCGTCTGCAAACGTACTGAGGGAGCGCTCAATCCCCTAATCCAGATCATCAATAAAGAGATTAAACAAGACCAGCCCAAGTACTGAGCCCTGGGCAACAATGCCTGTGACAGGCCACCAACTGGATTTAACTCCATTCACCACAACTCTCTGGGTTCAGCCGTCCAGCCATTTTTTTTACCAAGTGAAGAGTACACCTGTCTAAGCCACGAGCCTCCAGTTACTCCAGGAGCATGTTGTGCGAGATGCTGTCAAAGGCTTTACTAAAGTCCAGGTAGACAACATCCACAACCTTTCCCTCATCCACTAGGCGGGTCACCTGGTCATAGAAGGAGGTCAGGTTGGTCAAGCAGGACCTGCCTTTCATGAACCCATGCTGGCTGGGCCTGATCCCTTGATTGTCCTGCACATGCCCTGTGAGAGCCCTGAAGATGAACCTCTCCATAATCCTCCCCGGTACCAAAGTCAGGCTGACAGGCCTGTGATTCCCCAGATACTCCTTCCGGCCCTTCCTGTAGATGGGTGTCACATTGGCAAGCCTCCAATCGTCTGGGACCTCCCCTGTTAAACCAGGACTGCCAATAAATGATGGAGAGTGGCTTGGCAAGCTCCTCCGCCAGCTCCATCAGCACTCTTGGGTGGATTTCCTCAGGCCCCATAGACTTGTGGGAGTCCAGGTGGCTTAGCAGGTTGTTAATTTCTTCCTCCTGGGTTAAGGGGAGTTTATTCTGCTCTCCATCCCCATCTTCCAGCTCAGGGAGCTGAATACCCTGCGGATACCTGGTCTGGCTATTAAAGACTGAGCCAAAAAGAAGGCATTAAGCACCTCAGCCTTTTCCTCTTCCTTGGAGACAATGTTCCCCCCCCATCCAATAAAGGATGGAGATTCTGCTTGGCTCTCATTTTGTTATTAATATATTTGTAAAAACATTTTTTGTTATCCCTTACGACTGTGGCCGCATTGCGTTCTAGCTGGGCTTTTGCCTTTCTAATTTTGTCTCTGCATGACCTAATGAGATCCCTGTACTCTTCTTGAGTTGCCTGCCCCTTCTTCCAAAGGTGATACTCTCCTTTTTCCCCTGAGTCCCAGCAAAAGCTCCCTGTTCAGCCAGGCTGGTCACCTTCCCCAACAGCTTGTCATAGAGCACATGGGGACTGCCTGTTCCTTCACCTTTAAGATTTCCTTGAAGAATACCCAGCCTTCCTGGACCCTTTTGCCCTTCAGGACTGTCTCCCAAGTCACAAACTGAAATGTGAATTTGTCCTGACCTCTGTAAATTGGAAATAGTATTATTTTGGTTCAATCTCTTGCAGTTACTTTCTCAGCTTTCAAATATCTTTCCTCACACAGGTCTCTTAACATACATGTTTAATCCTTAAAGTAGTTTGAAGACATGAAATATCAGGTGACCCTTATAAAGCATTGATTGCACAAATGTTACCTTTACTGGAGTTTTGTTTAAAAAAATAAAACCAGCAATAACAACCAAAAAAGCCCCCCCCCGAAAACAAAACCACCTTTGTATTTGAGGAGTAAGCACTTCCTAGGTCAAATAATCCCAACCTGTTCAGGTTGCCAGAAATCAACAGATTTGCAAATAACTTTCTGTAGTCTATATGAAACATATTCTATGTAATGGACAGATGTTAATTTAGTACGGCAAGTTGTAGCTGGCAATGAATGAGAGATAAACTCAAACTACCTTTTTCAAGAGTACATTTTCAGGAGTGTTGCAAACGAACTACACCTTAAAAAAAACAGGGAACACATGAGTGAATCTTGTCCCTATATTGTGCAAAATAAAAGAACTTAAACTGAAAGTCTCACAGTATGCAATGTTTCCTGAGCAGTAAATTCATCTTTGTCTATGGGAAAAAATAACTGGTACTTGCCACCCAGTCTACACTGCTTAGATTTACTCTGAATAGATAATGCATCTGATGTTCAGCATTGTTAGTAGCTCCTTTTCTATTGCATGAACAAACCAATCAAAACACTGATCTATATAGTTATTAAAGAATGTGGAAATGCAACTAAACCAAAATGTGAGGTTCATGGTGGTCCTTAATACTTATTTCTTGGTCTTTTATATGTTGCTTTTGCAGGAGGTGGAAAGATGAGAGGGAAAAGATTATGATAAAAAGCAAGAGTAAAAAGTGAATAAATTATTTTGAGACATGAGCTTCACTGGATGGTGCCATTTTGGGGCAGCTGTAACAACATCACTGATGTTTTATTAAGCAGTGTTCTGATTTAATCCCAGCTGTGACAGTATTAATTCTTCTCAGGACATATACTGAGAACTGTTTTATGTTTCTGGGTGTATCTGCACAACATGAAACATCTATTTAAATTCAGTCAAATTTTTAACTAAAAATATGAACTGCATTTAACATTCAATCATTAGTGAAATTACATGTTGTCCAGTAGGAATGGCATTTTGCACTTGAAAGAAATATAAATGAAATACTGGCGTAAAAATTTATAGAAAGCAGCGTTAAAGATAATCACTCAACTTCATGCTTTAAATTTAAAAATAACCCAACATATAAATATCTATTATTTTATAAGTACATAAAAATTCTTAAAATTATGTTACATCTATTTAAAGATTAAAGAATTAAAGAAAAAAACCACAACTGAACAAATAAGTACAGCTGTACTAAATTTGCTTCAGATTTTATACAACGCTTAACAGATTTGTATTCATAGAAAAGTCAAGTTGCTAAATTCTAGTTGTGACCTGGTCTTCATTTAATCTGCCTATTCACAACCAAAATCTGCAATGAACAGTGATAACAGTGGAACTAGTTACAAGACGATATTGAAATAACAGTAGCAGGAACTCTGTGGCATCAAGTATCTAACACTATGCAATTTCAGTTTAATTTCGATTATATTATGGGCTATAAACCATTCAGTGAAATTGACTCTTGACATTTTTTTGATTGAATGATTGTATTCATGGTTGTGCATACTAATTTGTGGATATTCCCAGATAAATATTTTAATATAATAACACAATATAGGCTGTCAAAATCAAGAATAAATAACAGATAATCGAGAAAAGAGAAAAGTAAATTAGTCCCATTCTACTTCTCTTGTTTTTAGAGTTGTTATCTACCAAAGCAGTATTGTTTTAACGGAATGAATATACATCTATTGGATTCACTCCATGAAAAACTGCTTAATTACAAATAGTCGCTCTGTAGTTTATATATAAATCATACTGTGATTGTTGACTGTCTTTATTATGATGGTTCAACACTGGCAAATTCTCATGCAAGGCAATCAAAATATGTCTGCCTGCAGTTTTGAGTTATAGCATACTTTTTGTGCCCACTTACTTGTGATATTAGGATTGGAATCGGAAAAAAAGTCTGTAGAGTAACTCTGCAGCTTAATGGCTCATATTTACAGACAGTGGTACCCATGGACTTAAGTGCTTGAATACATAAATTGTAATTTCAATTAATTTACAATTAATTTACAATTAATTTACAATTAATTGTAGTTGTAATAAAATTTGCAATGTTATTATGTAAATAAATTGTAATTGTAATAAAATCCTTGTCATGTAAATAGAATTGTGAATATAGATTTGTTAGACATAATGCTGTATGTATCAGCTATTTGTACTGAGCCAACAAAAATGCAGCAGTAATAATGCTGCTTATAAATATAAACACAAGGTTATTTTAATATTTTATCAACATTTATATTGTTTGGTCAAAAAAATTTCTTTACTATTTTATATCTGTAGCATACTTTGTATTATGAAGTGTTAAAAATCTTTAGAAAGTTACTTTGTTGAAATGTTTTTGGAATGGTGTTTCTTAATAGACCTTCCAAAATACAGGGACTTGTAATTACTGACGATCATACACTGAAACAAGGAATTCTCTATCTCAGAATAAAATGGACTCATAAGTGTAATTCCCTCCTTTTGCATTCAAGGTGTGCATTAAGATAGCTATTTGTTGCTAAATAGTTCAGTTACTCTGTCTGTTTGTTTGTTTCCTCTCTCTCTAGGTGTTTACCTAAGGATAAATTCTTCTGTCATGATTTTTGATAAATTCTTCCCCTTTAAATCATGGTGCATGTCTGCATTATAAAATTTAGCATGCTAATGAGCATTCTTTGGTGTCACATAATACTACAGTACTGTTAGTTATATATTAATTAGTTGACTTTTGCTGAGGGAGGCAGAGCTAGCCTGGATGTGTCAATGTATGCACATTGTTGGATAATGAGGAAATGAGCAATTAATCTTTCATTATTTAAAATAAATAAATAAACAAATAAATAAATTAAATTTAAATAAATACATATCTATAAATCCTGAAAATACAGAATTCCCACAAAGGGTAGGTGGATGTGAAAAGATCTGAGATCCATGGAGAACTGTATTGAATTTGGAACACCCACAGAGGTGGATGACAATACGGAAGACTGATAACAGAGGATCTGAGTTTCCATCAAGTTGAACTGAGTATCCTTCGTACATAACATCGATGTGAAAAGGTTTTGCCTTTCCGTTCTTACACAGAAAGAAAAAAAAGAAAAAAAAAGAAAAAAAAACCTGAAAATATTCCTCTCTGCATGCCAGATCATCCACTTCTTCAGCCAAAAAAAGATTTCGTAAATCATATGTTTCCCAATGTAATGTCAATAGCATCAGAATTGCAACTCAGGTGATATCGACCTCCACTGTGACAGAGCTATTGCATGCAAAACTCCACCAAAGAACAGGGAGCAAAATATGACGAGGTGTTCAGTATTGGTTGGTCATCCTTGTTGTTTTAGTACCACTGTTTTTCTTGCAAGTGCTCTTTGCAACAGAAGACAACTTGTAGAAGTGGGAGAATTTATCACTACAGAAGTTTACGAAAACAATGATGCAGCTGGTGATTTAGAGGTAAAACTGAATTAGAGTGTTCCATCCTGTTTTGTCAAGTAGTTTTGACTTTAAAAAAAAAAGAAAAAAAAAGAGATGCTATACATACATCTCCCTCTCTGTCCCCAACAAGTATGCATTTTAAAAGTTTAGACAGTGGAAACATCCTGTTTGTACTCTAAATTAACAGTGTCAAAAATCGGAACATTTATGTAGTGAAATTATTTCCAGTTAGTGTTTTTTCTAGATAAATTTTCTCTGGCAACCAAAGACAAGATTACAACTACAACTCCTGTGACAACAAACCCAAACAAAACAACAACAAAAACCCCAAGCATTAACGTCTACTCTTTTTATATTCATTTTCTCCAGACCTTGATGCAAAATCTTTAGTGTGATAATTGCAAAGTATGCTGTAGTGCAGTTTTGTACCCTGAGCTGTTCTGCTTTCCAAAAAGTAAGGGAAGAATTACATTATTTACAGGAACCTTTTATAATGATTAATGCATAGGTCTGGCTGAAGTAAGACTTCAGGCTTTCCTAGGAAATTGTGGTCATATTGTGCCAGCTTTTTCCTGGAGCAGTCCGCTGAGATATACTAGAACAGTCATTGGTTAACTCTTTTATTCCAAGGGATTTTTAACATGGGTATTTTACGTCCTTTCCTCCCTTTGTTTGACAAATTATTGTATGTGTTCTCAATTACCCTTAGCTATACTTCAACCCTTGCAAAATTTTAGTGTATATTTTTCTTGACTATGTTAAATATGTACAGCCTGTCTTTCACCACCTTAATTACCATCCCCTAATTGCAATCTACACAGCTCTTCAATCACAATTTCTGCACTGTCTCTTCTCTTTTCCTATTATGTTCCTCTTTTACCCTTCTTGTATTGAAAGCTAACTTGCTGCTTCATATTATCCTCCTACACCCATTTCTGTGTCTCATTTCATCTTTTCTGCTGTCCTCTTTGCTACTTTAGTCACCATCCATATAACCCTGAAGTAATTTACCTGTTTCTGTTGTAATTTTCTCCAGAGGATGTTTAGGTACTTTTCCCTATTTACAACAATCTTTATATTGCCAAACCTAGTAATTCTGTGGAATTCCCAAGTCAAAATGTGTAACTTAGCCAATAATGCACTTAATAATGAGATGATGTATAAGTAAAGTCCAAAGATCTTTTAGGAGGGTATGGTCATAAAGGTTATATTTTAAGTTTTTTTCTTATCAAAATTTGGAACTAGCTGCTTGTTCTAGTTTGTCCATAGAAATAAAGTTTATAATAAGTGACTTTTTGGTGAAACAAAAATGTTAACATGACATGTTTCCAATCCATATATTTTTATATATATATCGTACACCTTCTATTCTGTATTATTGTCTGTTTTAATTTGTTCGTTCTTTGTTCCCACCTACCTCTTTTCTCTCCCCTCAAAAAAACCCCACCCCCCTGTTCCCCAAGAAATAGAAGTACTTCAGTCTTCATTTTCACAGAAGCGAAACTGGCCCAGAGAAATTATCATTTTTTGCATGTCTTGTCAAGAAAGGTCTGAGAGATTTGTGATCTGTGGCATTTTCTGACAGTCAGCTGCCAGGTGTGAAAGGAAAGGAGAGCCAAGCTGTTTCTCGTTTGAGGAAAAGAAGATTTCCCAGCTGGAGGAAAACCACACTTGTTCCACTGGGTCACCAGTCATTGAACCACTGTCCATACTCAGCTATCAGCTCCTGGATGCTCATGTGCAGTTGAGTCCATTCAAAGGGGAAGAAAGAAATCATACAGATCATAACACCCATACAGGACATTTGCATCCTGGTGAGGAGGTAGATACTGCAAGGCAAGGTTGGCTTTCCTCCTAGCCTGACCAAAGCCCTGTCAATGGCTTATTCTACGCCGGCACAAAAGGCCCATCCTGCTGATTGTTTGGCTTCCTGATACTTGTATGTAGTTTGAGGATGGAACAGGAAATCAGTGCCATAATTTGTGTCAAATTGTGCCAGAAAACCAGTTCATAGGTCTCAGTCAGTTAGAACCAGCTTGCTCAACATTGGTGTTGGATGCTGAACATGTAGCAGGAATTTAAGTTCCGAAGGACACCTGTACTAGGCTGTTTCTGGTATATGTAGGTTCTCCGTTTCTCCATCATGGCAGATTACAGTACTCAAAGGCCTTTCACACTACTCTGGGGGTACTTCTTGACTCCCTCTTCACTCAGTGAAGGTTAGTGAGACATTGACATTTCCACAGGGCATCTCAGTCATCTTTCTTTGGCGGCCCCCTCCTTCACATTACGTAACACAGTCTCATTAAATACTTTCTTTGCTGGAATTTCTTTGGCAACTCAGCCTTCTTGTGCTGCCCCTGCAGCTGTGGTCTCTATGCCACAGTGAGAAAGAAAGCATAAGGGATATTCATCAGATCATGAATCATCCTATTCACAGTTCTCATTCAAACAGTCATCCCTGGAGATGGTCAACAAAGGAATGAGCCTATGTCTGTGCTCCTTGCAGAAATCTTTGCCCTTGAGAGTCAGGGGGCTGTGGAGAGGCTGTTGTACAAGCAACAGAGCAGTTCATTGTGCCTTTACAGGTTTTTAAGGCTTTTAATCTCTCCACATATTTTTCTGGTTGTACAGGAACTGCTGCACTTCTCTTCCCATCCAATCTCCTCCCCGCTGTAGGAGAAATTGGAAAGAGAAGATAGTCAGACCATCTGTTCTCTGTCTGCCCCAGAACACAGAATTGAGGAGGTAAAGCCAAAAAAAAGGACACTATGCTAAAGCAACAACTAACTAAGACGCTGAGCAGAGTAGGTAGCAGTATTTCCAATTTCTGGAAGACTGTTTAGTTTCCCAGATTGAAAAATGTCAGAAATATTTCAGATTGCATGAGTTATAGTTTCCTAAAGGGTCACTCTGATTTACATCAAGATTTTATTTATTTCTGGAGCCATTGTTACCGTGTGTGTGTGTGTGTGTGTGTGTGAGAAAGAGCCACTGGAGCCAGCTTGTTACTCAGCTCTGCTGGAAAGCTCTGTGTGAGGAAAATTTTCTGTCGTGGTGAATTGTTGCCTTTCCATACACTCCTGCCACATCTGTCTTCAGATCTGCCAAGGGCCTTGCAAAAGGTTGTCTTTGCCCTCCCACCGAAGTATGGTGTATGAGGTCCCTGCAATTCTTCTGACCACAATTTAGTTGGCTATGAATTGTTAACGCTTGCACTGCATTGGCATAAGATGTGCTTCTTGTGAAAGGAGTAACAATCCCTATACCAGTATGGTGGTGAGTATGTCACGAGCTGTATTATGGCCTCCACTTACAGTTTTAGGTGGAGAGTAGAGCTGAATAATCTCCCTTGACGGTTTATGATCCCACAACCATAGAATGGCAATCTTCGAGGTAGGTCCAAGCTGGTAGCGTGAATCAGCAACATCCACATCATAAGAACAAGTGGTCTGTATGACACCGCACACCTCAGTAGTCACTTGACAGCAGGGAAGTATACCGCAAGTGGGTTGGTAATTCAGCAATCAGAAGACATATACTTTCTTCTCTGCTGTTATTTATGCCTGGAACTATGTAACAGTGTTGTAGGTGGGAATACAACTTTTTGCAGGGGGTTTCAAATACAGTCTTATGTGCATGGAATTATTTCTCTTGTGTCTGGTCATTCTAAACCAATAAGATAATACAGTTTCAATAGTTATTTCTGCACACAATATTTTCAATATATATTACAATTGTCTGATTTATGGTTGCCCTAAGAAAACCATGTTCTCTCTTATCACGTTCTCAGACTCCAAAATGTAGTGGCTATTCTAGCTTTTGATCTATTGCACATGTAAACTAGTGCAGTTTGACCCCATGATTAAATCTGGCCTGACAGAATTCCCTGTGCTTAATTCTGTGCTCCCATGAAAGCTTTTAGGTAATGCTTTGCATTCACAGTTCTTTCCTCTAATGTTCATGCACCACATATGGAGGACACATGCTAAATAAGTATGAATACCAAATGGGTGATCATAATTAAACTTTTATCAGCTATTCTGGTGCTAACTATTTATTGCACCAGTTTTATGCCACTGTGACACCACTGAAATGACAAGTGATACTCTGTAGGCTGGGCATTTATTTTGTTACATTTGCATAATTTCAGGCAAGTCATACAATTTTGGAGTATTTTTAAAAGTTGAGACATTGAACCAATCCAGTAGTTGGGGAAATAATTCAGTCTGTCACTTGTTGCTTTGCTTTATTTTCTTAATCCAGAAGAAAGAGTAGTTTATAAAGAACATTACACTAATTCTGAATCTACTAAATGATGAGGAGATTTTATTACAAAGCCTATTCTTCCATGCCTACAATCACTCCTGCATCTACTATGATTTCCTGTACCTGTTATGATTTTCATTGTAGTTGGAACACAGCAGATCTTTCTAGCATTACAAAATCATTACGGCCAAGAACAAAAGGAATGGCAATAAAAATCTGCTACAACTCCACCAGTAATGGCTGACCTACAAACAACAGAGGGGGCTTAAGTATTAGATGGGAATGACAAAGGAGTTTTTATAAGAGGATGGGTTCAAACCATCTTTGTAGCTGAAAGCTCCTAATGTGTTCACACCATCTGTAGGAGAAAAATTTTCAAGGAAAGGCAGGTGGTTACAGGATTCATCTTTCCTGTATGTTAAATTTCCTGGGTTGTGGGAAGTGTAATACATTTCCCAGGACCAGTTTAGAAACCAGAAACTTACATTTTCCATGCTCAAATGTATTCCTCTTTACAAGATGATTTTTTTTACTAAATGGAAGAATAAGGAATGCTTCCAGCATAAGAGTCATCATGCTTCTAATAATGACTGGCACTATTTGGGTTTTATTGTTCAGTATTCATAAATAAAACCCCTAGATATTCTGAAGTTGCTCTTAAACGAAAATAGAGTATTTTGGTTCCAACATGTTATAATGTGTTTTTGTATATATTTGTTTTGCTAAGAGTTGCAAGACATGCAGTAATTATACATGCAATTATAACTGTGGTAAAGAAAGGGTGGAAAGACCAGAACAGATTTTCATAACATAGAATAGTTAATTTCATGAGCAATAGTGTTCTATAGAAACTTACTTGTGCCAACTGACTTTATAACCATTTCATCATCTTATTTTACTTTTCCAAAATATTTCCTACATCAACCCAGTCTAGATTCCATTTGTTTTTTTTCTCATTTGTAGGATATCTATATATGAGAATACACCTGAATGTATATGTGTATAAATCTACACACATGAAGCTATCACTCACTGTCCAGTTGACTTGTAGGATTCTGTTTCAAAAGCCACAATTAATTTTTTTTAAAAGTGAGATCTGCCAAGATGGCTTTTCAGATGCAGCTATGTAGCAAGAAGAACAGATTCATAAAGATGAAACCCGGACATATGTCACTGTAGCTCATTTTTCAGGTAGAAAATGGAACTTTCAACTCAGAAACATAGGCATCTTTCCTTGAGTGTAAGTACAAGGACTGAAACCGTGCATCCCAAATCATTTGCCCTAACTCCTCTTCATTGTTGTGGAGTCATTACATTATAATATAAGACCCAGGTGCCAAGAGAAATATGTGTGCCTAAATGTAAACCTCATAGAGCTTTTCTATGATCATTAAATACAAATCAATAGATGTTTCATGCAAAATCTTTTAGTGGCATTTGGCAAGACAGGTTTTTGTAAGTTAGTCTTAGACTTATTTTTGGTATAGGAAAATAATTAAATTTAAAAATAATTTTTGTGTTTAGGCAATGTGCTGCATCATTTGAAATGTACATAAAGTCATTTGTACAAAATTGGAAATGGTTTCAATGCATGAATGACAACCGTAAGACTATTTTTCCTATAAAATTAGAAGCTCTAAAATCTGTTTAATTTAAAAACAGAAAAAGGGGAATTTAAAAACTGTGCTTATTAGTAAAAAGTAAGTTGCACAGTACGTGTGCTAAATTCATTCTGACTCAGGACATACATAACATTTTTGATCTGACTCTTTGCCTGTTTAAAGACTTTATTTTAGTGTAATCTCAGTCAAATAAAGTCAAGCAAAAAAGATAAATGTCAGGTGGTCCTAGTGCAAGGATAATTCCTCTGTATGCTGATGTTGTGTCTCTGGAGGCTGCAGACTATTAAACTGCACTGATTATACCTGTTACCCTAATGCATTATTCATGAAATTGGCACCACAGCATCTTCAAACAGTCTGTCATTTTCCATTACTTTCCATCAAAGAAACCATATGCTGTTTTTATAGTATATTGATACCAGGGCATATACAAGGCAGACAGTCACACGGAAGCACTATCTGCTTTCAGATGAGCTTTTCAAATAGTTATTATTAAACACCACTTTTAATGGCCTGTTTGATTATTCAGTGCTTAAACTATGAAACTACAACAAGGAGAGCAACTGATGATGGCTCTCTCTGTGGAGAAAATGATTGAATTTTCATAAACAGCTTGCCATACAATGGAACTGCACTACAAGATATTTTATCAAGGATGCTGTACATAGGATTTTGTTTTGAAGCTTTGTTCCTCAGGCAGCTCTCAATTACAGTTTGAATATCTAAGCAGCAGTGCTTCATTATGAGAAATCAGCCTTGTTCCCCGCCCCATCTTATGTGGACTAAATCACGTTTTGAACAATAAACAATTTTTTTCAAGATCACTTTGAAGTTATTTAACAATAATCTGATTCTGTGCACTAGCTGATAAGCTTTCCTGAAAATTTTGTGAAATTCTCTGTACACAATACCTGATCAAGGAAAACAGACCACAAAACCCTTTAGGTATCTAATGAGAAAGTATAAGTTGGACCTATTCTTATATATATTTGATAATTCCACTATCTTCTCATTTTCTAAATAACGTTTTTGTAGACAATTATTTATTTTATAGTGTGATTTTTGTAAATCATCAAAAACTCATATTAACACTACTATTCATTGAATTATACTGATTTTTGACTGATTTTTTTTTTATTGTATTTTAATCAGCATTGAAATCCACTGTTGTCTGAGCCATCAGTTGGTAGTGTTAGGTAATGGTTGTACTCGATGATCTTAAGGGTATTTTCCAACCTAAATGATTCTGTGATTCTATGATTCTGTTATCAGTCACATCAAGATGTTCCACTGTGTTCATAACCTAACCCTGTATGCAGCATAAAAAGATTTGACAAAGAGATGTCAAATTCAGATGTACAGAAGGAATTTAAAACTGATGGTGTTAGCTCATTTTGTCAATGTTCTTTTTATTCTTTTGGCACCCCTAACTTAAAACTGAACTGAAAATTCAAGGTCTGAGTCACCATTTGTCTACAAATAAGATTACTGCGAACATCTGAGGTGCATTCAGTAGAAATACATATAGTCCATGAGACTGAGTTTGGTTCCATATTTCTAGATTAATCCATGCTGTTAAGATGACCTTCAAGGCATGAGGAAACAGGATCCTGGCAGGTCCCTCTTGCTGTTATCACAGGGGGGTTCTGTGTGTTCTATTCTGAACACAGGAGATGTTTTTCACATTCTAAACAAGTACAGTTGATAGCCAAAAATGCACTTCAGTTACTTCTGAATGAAGTTAAAAGGAATCTGAGCAAACAATCTGTTACATTAGATGGAGTAGATTGGTCATATTCTCATACTTAATATGGTCTGTATATAAGGCATCCAATTTTCTCATGTCGTTTTGCCCTTAATAGATCTTCTCAGAGATACTGATTTATTTCTAGTGGAGGGAGGCAGTGCTAGTTCTCACTACTTTAAAGTCTCTGCAGGCTTATGGTCCTGGGGGACAGTTTTTACATGAACGAATAATAATTGGGACTAACTGATTCACACTCACATGAATCATAGAGACATCCAGTCACACCTCCTACTTTCTGCTTACAGTAATAAAGAATACTGGGCTATCTGTAAACCTCCCAAAAGCAAGAACATTTCATTTCAGATTGCAGTGAGGTAAAGGTTCAAGTCCCATCTAGATCAGAGAAGCAGCCATGTGTCAGGGTCCAGTGTGCGCCAATGGGCTCTGCAACCTCTTTCCTCCTTCCAGGGCTGGGGTGGAAGTGGTGTGGGCCAGATCTGTTGTGGGGTGACCTGGGAGAAGGTCTGGGAACAGCCTCTGTGGGCCTCTCCTCCTCCTGCGGGGTCTACCCTAGACCACAGGCCTGGCCTACACTTGGGTTGTGCTGTAGGATTGCCTGTGCTGTGACATCTCCTCACTGGTCTGGACCCCCCACCTGCTGTCTTGGCCAGGCCTGTACCTGTCCATGTCCACATGGCTCTCCCCAGCCACCACAAGACCTTTTCTGACACAGGTTACTGTCACTGGTCCTTCTCTATTCTCCTGTTCAAGTATTGTGGGATTGGATATCTTTTTGGTGAGATCCCTACACTAGCCACCATGCTGTCACCCACACTCCCAGGTCACCTCCCTCCTGGATCTGCTAACCCTCATGGCTTCCTATCACCATGCAGTATCACACCCGTATGACAGAGAACAAGAATTTTAGGTGTAGTTCAGTCCTTTGGTTCCCAGAAGACAGGAATACCCATCAAAGAGCTGTGACAACTAAGATTTGCAAACATCTATGAAAGTGATGACAAAGCTGCTACATATACAAAGGATCTACTTTCTGGCTGTTAGAAACAATCTCTTCATTTCAGTGTCGAGCTACAGTCAAGGGGCAATTTCCCCTAAAGGAAATTCCTGTGCAAAAATGTTTGAGATTTGTGATAGACCTTGTCAGGGATTCCAGTATTTCAGTAGCTATAATTTGCAGTTAATTACTTTTTTGTTTGTTTGTTTTGGTCATGTGGTGTTGCCTGTACAATGTTCATAATGACACTAGCATTTTTGAGATTTTGATAAGGTATGTATGCTGATGGCATATTCTACGCTGTCAAAAAAAGTCCCGTCAACTTAGAAAATGAACAGTTTTACTTGTGAGATTTTTGTTAAATTTTTTCCAGCACACTCACAGCTGGAGATGTGGCAGATTCAGCTTCCTGTGCACACTATCCTTTTTTTTATTTTGCTACATTTTGTTCAGTGCAATTTTCCTTTTTTTTCTCCGTATGTTTGATAACATCAGCATATGTTCTCTGCCATAGCAGATGACCTTTAATTGCAACTCATGTTGCGAGGCTGATGTTATATGACTGAAGATTTACCTTGAGAATGTCTCAGTTATGTTTAATGGGTCAGTCTTAACCATTCATTGTATTTAAACTGTCCATACAAAATGCTTATGGATGGTTGGTTATTTGATATATGCACCAGATGTCTGGTGCAGCTCAGCTCACAGGAGCATTGCTTTGATACCAGCTATAGGCAACGCTCTGGGATTCACTGTTTGAGACATTTAACCGTTTTGTACCAAGAACATGAAGACAGCTGATGGGTGACTGGCTAAATCATTTGATGTGACAGCTCTAAAAAAAGACACAGACATACAAAGAAGTGGTAAGAACAATTGCACAGTACTCACTTTTCTTTGAAGACAGATTTTTACCATTCTAACCATGATGCTTTCCCCAATAACCGTACTGGATTTTGCTGTCCTCTGTGTGACTCTATTTTCAGGCATGCTTCCCTCAGCACACACTGCAGTGATATCAGAATTGTTCTCAAATTTCAATAATTACTATTGGTTTAACATGCTTTCTACCAACAATAAGACACTTTTCAGGTGAAACCATTTGAAATGAGTACCATACTTTCACATATATGCATATGAAACCCATGCATAAACCCCCATAATGATGAACTAAACCTGTCTAAGAATAATGCCTTGTCTGGTCCCATTTTAGGTAAAAAAATGATTCTAACATCTCACCTTTGTTACTGAAATTTACCAGCTTAAAGTAAGTAGCCGTTGACTTTCATGGACAGAAATCTCTATAGATGTTTTCACAGAATCCCAGTACTAATGAATTGTGTTAGAGGCAAGGAGCATACATAGACCTTGACTTTATTCTCTGAACTTTCCTTGATTTTGCCTGTGAGCAGAAAATAATGTCAACTTGGTCTTCATCAGTCAGATTACCTTTAGGGAGGACTCTTTCCAATAGTTTCTTCTGATTGTTATTCTCTCAAGGACATTTTCCAGAACCTGAAAGAAACAACAAACTACAGTGGTTTTCACTGTCACTATCATGCTTGTAGGGATGGATGACACTTCAATTTTAAACTCACAATCTGTTGTTGCTTTATTATGTACGGTGATTACCAGTTGTCCTGGTATGAAAAGAAAAGAGATGTCCATATTTAGTCAGAATTAGTCAGAATTACCACTGATTTTACTGGCAACCACTGCCTTACCCTGAAGCATCTGGATAATGATTTCAAGACTTACTGATACAGCACTCCCAGTTGATCCTGGGCTGGTTGTTGTGGAACTCGATCTAATGCTTTTCTAGTTGCAGCAGATTGACAGTTTAATAAATAATGTGCATTATAGCTGAAACCTCTGATGAGGTGCTACATATTGCTGCTCAGGACTTTTCATTCCTACTCACTATCCTCAGCTTGTTCAGTCATTGAATTATAGCTGTGTCTGGGGATCAAGCTAGACATCTGCTGTTTTAAATATTTCAGTGCTTAATCCTTTTAGGAGTTTGATTTTACTTGTTTTGAAACCATTAGACAGTTATTGACATATGACTCCTCTTTAATCAAAGATCAGACCAGAAATCTTCACCATGTGTAACTTCTTACAGAGCAAATGCCAAGTGACAATATCACTGTGTGATCATCCTGTTCCAGTCATCAAGTAACTGAATATCAGTACTGTACCGGTGAGGGCAAGCTGAAGATCTGAGGAACATCAAGCAAATAATAAGATGTTATTTGACTTTTCAGCGCCGCTACATTGGCTAGTTATTTGCAATTTTATGTAGTGAATCCTGCTGACATGACAGTGACGTTCACTTCAATAGTGCCCAGTTAGGAGCATCAAGACCTGCTTTCCAACACGTGAACCCAGTATGAAACAGAGCTGGAACAGACTCACCAGCAGAAAGGGTGCTATGAAGTGAGCTGCAGGGATTAAGCACAAAACGAAGAAGGTCTATTCACTTTTCAGGTCTTCTTTCAGTAGCGTTGCATTTGAAAATTTTATTGACAAATTTAAGATCCTCTGCAGATATTTGTTCTTGCTTTTTATAAAATTGTATGTTTTGTCAGAAGTAAATGCTGCAGACAATTTGTTTTCTTTAAAAGACATTTTCCTTTCATATCTCCAAAGGGAGAATAACAGCACTCACACTTCATAGGACACTCCAATGAGTATAAACCTTACTGTTACTCCAGATCACTGATGAACAATGTCCTCTTTATGTCCAGTTTGTGACTGATTGACTTCCAGCAACAAGTCTCTGCTGTTTACCATTTTCTTTACCTCAAGATTTCATTGATTAAAGATAATACGTAAAGGACAGAAGAGCCCACACAACTAGTTCATTACAGCAAGAAAGTGCCAGTCGTGTCTTGTCTGTGAATGTAGTTTCTTCTATCATTACAGCAGAACAAAAGTTGACAGCAGTGAATGCAGAGAGCTCACTTGACTGCTGGGAACAGTATAAAAGTATGCTTTGATGTTAGCTTTTTTCCTTTTCCCAACTTTTTTTTTTTTTTTTTGGAGAGCAGCTCAATTAAGAGTAGAGGACACAAATCTCTAATTAATCTGCATTTTAGCATGGTTGATTATTCTCTGAAATTACACAGAAGATAAAACTAACAGCAATACTCTAACTATACTACAATTTAGGTAACACTGTACTAGTTTTGCATGTATAAAACCACTTGCATGTATAAAGTTAGAAAGGGTGGTCAGACTGAGACTCTTTTGAAATGTAATAATAACTTGGAGGCAGTGTGTGCGTCCAAAGAGATCTGTTACTATGGTAAAAGTAACTAAGCCTGTTATTCAGCAGCAGCATGATTTTTATGACCATCCTCAACGAGGTGTATGTTTGAGTGGTAAGTATTCTTCTCTCTCATGAACACTATCAAGTTGGAATTCTTTTTATTTCAAACCTATTTTTCTTTGGTATCACCTCTTCCTTTGATTTACATAATTGTAGGCATATAATGAACAGCTCATAATTTCAAATGGAAGAAGAGAGTCAATGAATAACAGAAATGCTTATCTTACTGTTAGGAAAAACAGAATCTCCATGTCTTGCTTATAAACAGGAAAAAGAGAGCAATAAATCTTCCATGGAAGAAATTCTACCTGTTATTGAGATTTTCAGATGCTATTTTTTGTCATTTGTTACTTTACTAATGGATCTAGATTGGAAAACAACCATAAATGGAATTCCATATCACCATCGTTTCTACTTAGAGCAAGTATATTCTTTTAATCTACTTCTGCCCTTGTTTTCAACTCCACTTCAAATTACATTTTCATAGAACAAGGTCTTCAATAGAGGGCATCACAATAAAACAGAAAGACCTTTTTGAACTTGCTCCAGGAAATTACTGTGTCAAAAAGAAATCAGGAATTATTTTAAGTACTTGTAGTAAAATTCCCTTATTCTTGTTGTGCTTCCAAAACATCTTTCTTTCCATTTTCTTTTCTTCTTGTTATAAACATGAATAGAAATTCTCCAGCTGCGATCTGTGCACCAGCAGAGGTGGGTAGAAAATTTTCTACTGGTCTGTAAAGAAATGACTTCTAATGTGAAGATGGGAATTGTTGATCTATATCATGAAAAGCATGCTAAGATACTACATGTGATGTCCGCACGCTCACTTATTTCTATGGTTTACAAGGAAACACAGTAGCATTTGCAAACTTCAAGCTATTATTCTCATGTCAATATAATTTATCTTGCACAGTGGGAGGTATTTCTCAAAAAACAGTTACCACTAGAATGTTTGAAGATAACCTGCTCTGATCTTATGCTATTTCTTTATTTCTGTTATTCACCATGTGACTAGGTCAACATTACATTATTGAAAGAAACATGGAAGGACAAAACAAATATAGGATTTCAGGTCTTTCTGGCTTAAATAGAAATCAGTATATTCTGGTGTATTTACTTATGAATGGATAATATCTATGATTTGTGCAATAATTCACAAATATGGACTAGTACAAAGGGCTTTTTCTTTAAAAAGATTAATTTAATGTTTTTAAAAAGTCACCTAGTAACATTATTAAAGACTTCATCAATTTAAAATAAAATTATTACTGATCTTATGGAAATGCAATCTTTTCATCCTCTGTCAGATGTTACTAAAACTTGAACAAAAAGGTACATGCAAAAAAGAGACATAGCTTTCTATTACAATGTTACAACACAGGCTAACTATTATCTAGTTTTTAGAATACTGGGATGTCTGGACTCTGAAATATTTGTAACATACAGATTTACTTAATTGGATTTTAATATAAAAATAATCATAAAAAAACATAGCTGAGACTTTTTTACTCGCCATTCATAACTGATTGGTGACTATTTAGAGAAACATTTAAATCACTGTCTCTTCATAAAGTTTGTCAAATACAACAGAGTACATGAATACAACTCAAGATATATTTTTCCAGTGATAATATTGTGCCAGAAAATATGTCTGGAATGTTTGCCTAAAAGAAGGAAAGAAACAGTCTATAGTTTTAGGTATTTTTCTCTTCATGACTCCTACCAAATTCCACCAGTTTGTCAGATCATGCCATTTATGTTGTATAGAATCATAGAATCATTGAGTTGGAAGGGACCTTTAAAAGTCATCTAGTCCAACCGCCCTGCAATGAGCAGGGACATCTTCAGCTAGATCAGGTTGCTCAGAGCCCTGTCCAACCTGACCTTGAATGTTTCCAGGGATGGGGCATCTACCACCTCGCTCGGCAACCTCTGCCAGTGCTTTACCACCCTTACTGTAAAAAATGTCTTCCTTATATCTAGTCTAAATCTGCCCTCTTTTAGATTAAAACCGTTACCCCTTGTCCTATCACTACAGGCCCTGCTAAAAGGTCTGTCCCCATCTTTCTTATAGGTCCTCTTTAAATACTGAAAGGCTGCAATAAGGTCTCCTTGGAGCCTTCTCTTCTGCAGGCTGAACAACCCCAACTCTCTCAGCCTGTCCTCACAGGAGAGGTGTTCCATCACTCTGATCATTTTTGTGGCCCTCCTCTGGACCCACTCCAACAGGTCCATGTCTTTCCCATGCTGAGAGCTCCAGAGCTGGACACAGGACTCCAGGTGGGGTCTCACCAGAGCAGAGTAGAGGGGCAAAATCACCTCCCTTGACCTACTGTCCACTCTGCTTTGGATGCAGCCCAGGATACAGTCAGCCTTCTAGGCTATGAGCGCACATTGCCGGGTTGTGTCCAGCTTTTCACCCACCAGTACCCCCAAGTCCTTCTTGGCAGGGCTGTTCTCAACACCCTCATCCCCCAGCCTGTACTGATGCTGGGGGTTGCCTGGACACAGGTGCAACACCCTGCCTTGGACTTGTTGAACCTCATGAGGCTCACATGAGCCCATGCGTCGACCCTGTCCAGGTCCCTCTGGATGGCATCCTGT
>NW_010542536.1:0-48106 GCF_000687285.1 Phaethon lepturus | reverse complement strand
ACAGGGTCCCTTGGGAGGCAGTCCTGAAGGGAAAGGTAGTCCTGGAAGGCTGGACATTCCTCAAGAAGGAAAGACACAGGAACAGGCTGTCTCCATGTGACAAAAGAGAAACTGTTGGGGAAGAAGACTGGCCTGGCTGAACAGAAAGCTTCAGCTGGAACTCAGGGATAAAAGGAAAGTTTATGACTTTTGGAAGAAGGGGCAGGCAACTCAAGAAGACTACAAGGATGTTGCGAGGTTATGCAGGGAGAAAAATAGAAGGGCCAAAGCCCAACTAAAACTTGAGATGTCTACTGATGTAAAAGACAGTAAAAAGATGTTTTTTAAATACATTAGCAAGAAAAGGAGAGCTAAGGAGAATCTCCATCCTTTATTGGATGCAGGGGAAAATAGTGACAAAGGATGAAGAAAAGGCCGAATTGCTAAATGCCTTCTTTGCCTCAGTGTTTAATGGTAAGACTAGTTGTTCACTGGGTACCCATCCCCCTGAGCTGGAAAACAGGGATGGGGAGCAGAATGAAGCCACTATAATCCAAGGAGAAATGGTTAGTGACCCACTACACCACTTAGACACACACAAATCTATGGGCTGGATGGGATCCACCTAAGGGTGCTCAGGGAGCTGGCAGAAGTGTTCACCAAGCCACTTTCAGTCATTTATCAGCAATCTTGGCTAACTGGGGAGGTCCCAGTTGACTGGAAGTGAGCAAATGTGACGCCCATCTACAAGAAGAGCCAGAAGGAGCATCTGGGGAACTGCAGGCCTGTCAGCCTGACCTTGGTGCCAGAGAAGGTCATGGAACAGATCATCTTGAGTGCTCTCACGTGGCACGTACAGGACAACCAGGAGATCAGGCTCAGTCAGTGTGTGTTTATGAAAGGCAGGTCCTGCTTGACTAACATCATCTTCTACAACAAGGTGACCGGCTTAGTGGATGAGGGAGAGGCTGTGGTTGTTGTTTACCTGGACTTTAGTAAAGCCTTTGACACCGTTTCCCACAGCATTCTCCTGGAGAAACTGGCTGCTCATGGCTTGGACAGGAGTATTCTTTGCTGGGTAAAAAAACCTGTCTGGATGTCCAGGCCCAGAGAGTGGTGGTGAATGGAGTTAAATCCCGTAGGTGGCCGGTCACAAGCAGTGTTCCCCAGGGCTCAGTGTTGGGGCCAGTCTTGTTCAATATCTTTATCGATGATCTGGATGAGGGGATCGAGTGCTCCCTCAGGAAGTTTGCAGATGACACCAAGTTGGGTGGGAGTGTTGATGTGCTGGAGGGTAGGAGGGCTCTGCAGAGGGATCTGGACAGGCTGGATCGATGGGCCAAGGCCAGTTGTATGAGGTTCAAGAAGGCTAGGGGCTGGGGCCTGCACTTGGGGCACAACAACGCTAGAGTCTTGGGGAGGAGTGGCTGGAGAGCTGCCTGGTGGGAAAGGACCTGGCGATCCTGGTTGACAGCCGGCTGAATATGAGCCAGCAGTGTGTCCAGGCAGCTGGTAGTATCCTGGCCTGTATCAGAAATAGTGTGGCCAGCAGGAGTAGGGAAATGATTGTCCCCCTATACTTGTCACTGGTGAGGCTGCACCTCGAATCCTGTGTTTAGTTTTGAGTTGCCTCAAGAAAGTCATTGAAGTGCTGGAGTGTGTCCAAAGAATTGAGAACTGCATTGTTAATACAGACCATTATGCAGTAACTGGGATCCTTCGTAAGTATATATTAGTTTTGATGAATCAGTTGTATACTTCTGTTATAGCTCCTCTGTGTTACTCAAGCATTAAGCATTCTGCTTGCAATCTTACACTTGCTGATTTCTTAGTACTTCTGCTTAAGAGATGCTCATTTGTTCAGTTGCGGCTCTAAAAGAGGATATGTCTACGTAATACTCATAATGAGCTGCACAAGGACAGCAATTTTTATAGTTGTTTCCCCTCTTTTGCAGACATAAGGCTAAAAGTTAATTTGTAAATCCTGGGTGTTGGATTTTTGGGGAAGTAGGGAATATCAGACCTGATCTTATGTGCTATAAAGGAGACGTCTAAATTTAAGATCCTCTTAATAATTACTGACCTCTGTTCTGGGCTATTTTGTGACAAACCCTTGATTGATGTGATTAATTTATCTTCCTATGTAATTAATAATTTTTCTTTTTTTTTTTTTTCTATGTTCTCCAGCCATATTCTACACTTGGTGATTCCAGGCTTGTTTCTGATAAACCTGATGATTATGAACATGCAAAAGAATTCATCAAAGATGGCAAGGCAAAGTTACCATTGGTAAGTTCCTTCTTGCATCACTAGAGCAAATGGTGTCTAAAATTGAGGTCCTGATATTTTGGACACGTGGTGCCTTCTTCATTTCAGCTGCAATGAAACTGATATGAATGTCTCTGTGAATGTGCAAAATCTTAGAGCTGCAGAGCTGAGGAGTTCATCTAATCTGTAGCCCGTACTCAAAGAGTCAAATTCACTTAATTTGGTAACTGTTGAAAAATTTGTAACAATGCAAAAGGGAAAGGATATTTTGCCATCTTCCTTGGCAGGTGTTCTAACATAATTTGAAGAGTTTTCTTATTTTTCTGGATCTTCACACTACTGATTTAAAGCTTTTGTTTTCTTCTTTCAATCCTCTGGCAGGAGAGTTGAAAACTTTCTTCATAATACTGCATGTATTTGAAATCTTAGACATTGTTTTTTCTATTGCCTTTTTGAGTGAAGAAGATTCAACTCGCTTATTGGCCGATTCTATTAAAGTTCTGTAAATGCTATTTTTTGAAATCTGCTGTGCCTCTTAACAGAGCTTCTATAATTAGACTAGTTCTATGTGCATAAAACTAAATCCATATATTTCTGCCCTCAATTTTATTAAATATGATATCCTGTTCACATTCTGGAATGAAAATAAACTTTCTTTGTGATGATCATAGTCTTACCTTGTACAAAACTTGGTCTGCTGTCCTGTCATATATCTTCTGCATTTCTCTTCTTTTGGCAGCTTGATTTATGACTTCAGAAATAAAAGAATACTGAACCATCTTTAATGAAGGTCATATTACATTTTAGATCAGTGGTCCAATTAAATATGTTTTTTTCTGCTTCTAGTCCTGTCTTCTAATGGACATGCTACCTTTCTGAGCTTGCTGCCTTTCTCATGTTTTTATAAAGGTTTTTCTCTCTTCCCTTGTCCTAGCAGTACATGACAATGTTGGAGTTGTCTGCAGCTGGTCCCCTCCCAGCCTGTCATAATTCTGTGTTGGTCTCAGAGTTGGGTGCATGGTGGACAGGAGCCTGCACAGCTGCTGTTCTTGGGAATTAAGCAGGAGGACAGGCAATGTCTGCTGTCATTTTTCTCCAGGGACTGCTGCCATTTGACTATCGCCTCTACATCTGTAGCCAGGCTAGCTATTTAGAGTAGCATATAGCTGTGTGTTTGCTTCCATCTCTGCATTTGGGGAGTCAGGCTGGATAGAAACTTTGCAAAGGCTTGGTTTAACCTAACTATTCATGATGTATGGTTCCTGATAAGCAACATCGGCTCTTTCAGTCTGAACTTCAGGTCTTTTTTAGGTCTTGAGGCTCTTTGACAAGAGAGAATTGAAACTGGAGACCAGTTTGAGTAAAGATTGTAGTTTTAGTAAAATCATATGCAGTTACTGATAGATGACATCCTTTTCAGTGTCATAGAAATAGCATGAAGCTGGTTAGCTTGACGTTGTTCCGCTTGGATTTTTCTTTTTTTAAAATCATTAGTTTATCTATCATTCATGTTCTGAATTCTTGAAGATTTGTTCCTTACACTGGATATATAAAAATCCTACATCAAGAAGGAAAAGAAACTTGCTCTCTGTATTTGAAATTAAAAATTTTAAAAACGCTTCTTTTAAGAAATAAGCTTAAGAACATGAGACTGATCAAGTCAGACCAAAGACTTCTTTTGCCAGCTGCTGTGTCACCTGGCAAAGGAGAAATCTGCTTGAACAAGCCTTTTTTCCCTAGCATTTTAAAAGATTAATCATTTGGTCAGGATTGGTCAGTGGGTAGCATGTGGGCTAAATCATGCCCCCAGTGAGGACTCACTGGAAGTGGATGGAGTGGGCAGAGGAGAAAACCCAGCTAGTTGTTGTTACCTCATGCTTCTTAATTGGTAGAGTAAATGGCAGCAGCTTTTTACTTGTGCATTTGCCCTGCTTTCATGTGAAAGGCTGAGCTAATATGTTTCCTAGGCGCAAGGCAGGCTGTTTTTTTATGATGTGTAAGCTGGTTTGGGAGTTAGTCTCTTGCGAATAAGAGTTTTTGTGGGCTGCAGGGAGATGCTAGGTGGAGGCACGCAGTATTCCTGGGGAAGGTGGCAGCACTGTGATATGGGATCTCTTCTTGACTTCTGCACAAGTGTTGGGCATCTTGGGCTGGAGAGCAGCTTGAGCCCAGGTCAAGTCACGCTGATGTGTGGTAGTGGACCCAGCGTGCTCTGTGTTGCAGAGGCATCCAGCCCAACAGACTGTTGGCCCATTCTCCTATACCTGTGTAATTTAGGTGTGTTCCATTATCTGGGGTGTTCCAGTTCCCTACCGTCCTAGTTATTGGAGTTACAAGTATCTGTGGTCTACAGTAATACTCTTCTAGTCCCTAGATAGCAAGCCAATGTGGGTGGTTGGAAGTTGATCTGTGAAAATTTGATTATCCTGAGTTAAATCGGTGTTTTATTGTTTCCTCCTTTTTTGTTGAAACTGCTTTTGTGGTTTTTTGTCCCCTTCTAGGGAACCTTGAGTAAATCAGAATGGGAAGCAACAAGTAAGTATTGTTTTGAAAACTCAATATTGACTGACTGCTGTGTAAAATAGCCTGTTGGTTATGGAAGAAATTCCAAATTTTAAATATAAGAACATTTTATTATATGTGTTATTCAAATGCCTGTGTATAGATTATGTAGTGCACACAGCTCAAGGAATTGGGAGGGAAATGATAAAATGGGTTGAAATTTTGCTTTATTTAAGTAGCTTCTCACACGCAAACTTTTGGGCTAAAAGAGTTTGAGGAAGACTTACTTAGGATATATGAAAAGAGTATGCTACTGTTAAAGGATTATTTTACTAGTGCTAGAGGATTAAATACTATACTCTGTTTGGTACACTTGGACATTATACTGTCATCAGTCAACTAGAAAACTCCAGTTGGGACAAACATTCGTCAAAAACAATACAAATCTGTTTTGGGCAGATGGGGGGTTGAAGCTTTACTCTTTGCCTGTAGTGATACATGTTTCAGGAAGCAGCAATTAAAGCATGGATTGTGCAGAGGTATCTGAATGTTTTATAAAGGGAGGAGAAAAAAGTCAGTGCCTCAGACACCAAAAAGGATACACTATTGTTAAATATGTTTTGAGATTTTGTGAGCCTGTGCCATGGAAGACTTTTGACATAATTTTTTCCAATGTTGAGTTTAATAAAACTCATATATGAGACAGTGAGAATTCTAAGAATAAAAATTGATTCCCGGAGAGATTATTACTAACCTTTGTGTAACTGCAGCCAACTAGCGTTTGCATTTTTGCAGACCATTATACTGGTTGTGTTAGTAGTTTAAAACCAAAAAATGCTGTTCAATTCATCAATGAAAAAATCTTAAGGTGTTTGCTTTTGTAAATTATTTTTTAAATACATGAATCATAAGGTAGACATTCATTCCAGCAATGTACAAGTATTATGCAAGGTATTAATCTAATTGAGAGGGGCTTTTTGTACCTTTGAAAGTTCATTGATGGCTGTATTTTCCAAGTAGTCTCTTTTTTCAGGGAGATTTGGAGCACAGAGCTTCTGATAGTTAGGGTATAAGCACAGCTTGCTTGTTACATGGAACTTGACTTTGCTTTATCGATGAGGCTTGTCTTGAAAGATTTGCAGTATAGCTATGGCACCTCACCCATTAACATGAAAGCTGAGTTCAAGTGGAAATCCATAAATGTTGAATTAGAGTCACGGTCTCAAGAAACTGGTTTAACTTATCTGTCTGGTATGAAGCATAAGAATTTCTGACATAACTGGCATTGATTGTATGCCAAATAAGTATTTCCAAAGGGTGCTGGTGTGGCCTGTATGAGTATTTATTTCTAGAGTCATACTGTTCTGGAGTTGAGAAAATGCCATCTGGCATTTGTAAATATTTCTTCTTTGTCCATGATATTTTAAAAGAGTAAAATGAATAATTTTGTACCATGAGTTTATTCACTTTTTAATTAAAAGTTATGTTGATGATTTCACCCTTAATTGTCCACTACTGTGTGTATGAAGGAGTCTTTAAACTTAGTTGCATATGATGTTTTATGTACCAGTGAATGTTAATTATGTGTAGAATGGCATAGTAATTTATGAATTCTATTCACATTTCAGTAATACTGTTAACTGAAGTTAGTGTTGCATTAACATGTATTTTAAATATTTTGCTTTTGTGCATTCTTAGCTTTATTGTGAAAACATGTCTAAAACTATGCTGGAATTGAATGCTAGAGTTAGTCACTGGGAAACCATAGCAATTTTTGTCATTTCAGTAACCTACTAACAGGTTGTTTGGGCAGAGTATCAACCTGTTTACATTTTGAAAACTTAATTGAGTATCAGAGAAAGCTGAAACTTTAAATACTCAATTTTCTTTTTTAGGTATTTACTTGGTGTTTGCATTTGAGAAGCAACTGTGAAAATTCATGTACTGGATGCAGCAAGAAGAGATCATATCCATATGCAAGTTGGAATGGTCAGAAATCCATTGTGGCAACTATTTTTTTATTTTTTAATTATCAGAAGTGTGCAGGACACTACCAAAACCTAGAGCAAGCTCATGATTCTGAGTTACATTGCCTGTCTGTGACAGATGGACTTGTGTGTGTATATATAAGAAAGATTCTGAACTAGTCTTTTTAAGCATTTGTAAGCAATCTGCATGCTTTCAAAACTCATGTTTGAACTTGACACAGCTTCATGTTAGAAATAAATGTTGTGTTAGTAGAAGTATGTTTGTGATTGCAAGCCTGACCCTGCATTTTCTAAAATTGATGGAAAAATGACTTCAATGGTGCAGAATGAGGGCCTAACTATTGTACTGCAGAGCTCAGTTAATTCATCATGAGATATATTCAGATGTATAGGGTATGTCTACATTGCATGCAGAGCCAAGTGGCAAATAATATCTGAGTCAGTTTGAGTACCTCTGTGCCATGCTCAAACCTGCAGTGTAAATCTACCTTAGTGGTATTCAAAGTGTAGTTTACATGGTAAAGTCCCATGATGTTCTTGGTTTTTGTGCTTGCTGATATGTAGTGTCACTTCATGGTGCTTTCAAGATTAAATGAGTTTGTTCTATATAAAACTGCTCTGAAAGAACTGAATTTCTAAAGTTTTAAACCTTTACGTCATTTTTCCAAATACGACTATGCGGTAATCAATAACAGCTGCTGAATTTGGATTACTGAACATTTTCTATTGTATTAAAGACTCTCCTGACTTTCTGGTAGTTTTAATGTCTCCTGAAACTTACTAGACAGACCTTAGGATGTGTTTCTCACTTGTTTAATAAAATTCCAAATGGGCTCGGCAGAAGAATGAGCTCTTGGTGGTGATGGGGACCTCATTGCAGTCATTACGACACTGGGAACATCGTCACGTACTGGATTGTGAACTAAAAGGGGAGCCTGTATAACATTGAGGATACTAGAAGTTTACTCTGGGAGGGAGAGCTGTGTATGTGTGTGCACACCCCAGTACATGTGGATAACAATCCCCAAATTAGAACCAAGTATTCTGTTTGGGAATGTTATCAATGGACAGAATTGTGCCCAACTACCATCTTAACTGCCCGTCAGTCTCTTAGAGCTGGCTTAGGGATTTCTGACATGGTGTTTGCTTTGCTTTCCACATGCTTGTAGCCACCTATTACTGAGAGGGTGTGGGTACTTCATGTTTTTTCTCTCCCTTCTTGGGCTAACAGTGGCTGTTTGTTGCTGTTGGCTAGTATAGTTTACGTAGAGATGAAATGATAAAATGTTGATGCTACATAAATATTTTGAAAAGTTATAATTAACCAAGAAAAGAACAGTTCCGTTACAAAGTTAAGCATTCAGATTATTTGAGTTTGTAGTTGTATTGCATTCTCCCTGTAATTAGGTCATACTCTTCCCTCCATAACTCCAGAGTTTGTTTTTTTTTTAATTGCATAAAACACCTATAACCTTCACCAAAGCAGTAGAATCACAGTCACTTCTGCTGCTGAAATTAAGAAAACAAGACTCTTTCTTGTCTGATAGAATTAATACTCATGAAACTAGCTGAAAAATGCCAACACTTTAGAAGTGCTGAAATATTTCATTGAAATTTGTGTGCGTCAAAGCTAGTTTTGTTAGATTTCTTGTATCAAATTTCATTTGCAAGTATATTGTTATGCTATTTTTGGAAGAAATGAGAATAAAAAAAGAGGGAAAATACAGTTGAGTGTCTTTCCTCTTTTAAGCAAATTTCAACATATCACAATGGTTGAGGTTGGAAGGGACCTCTGGAGGTCAGCTGTGTTTCGGGTTGTGCCCCATTGCCTCTGGTTCTCTCACTGGGCACCACTGCAAAGAGTCTGGCTCCATTTTTACACCTTCCCTTCAGGTATTCGTACACATGGGTAAGATTATCACCCTGAGCCTTCTGTTCTCCAGGCTAAACAGCCCCAGCTCTCTCAGCCTTTCTTCATATGAGATATGCTCCAGGACTTTGAACATGGTTGGACCCAGTATTGACCCTTGGGGTACATTGTTAGTTAGTGGCTTCCAACTAGACTTTGTTCCACTGATCACCACTCTCTGGGACTGGCTGCTCAGCTGGTTTGCAATCCACCCCACTGTCTGCTCATCCAAGATGGTGTTAAAAGCCTTCCTGAAGTCAGGGTAGATAATATCCACTGCTCTCCCCTCATCTACCCAGCCAGTCATTTATTTCATCATAGAAGTTTATCGTGTTGGTCAAGCATGACTTCCCCTTGATGAAACCATGTTGACTACTACTGATGATTTTCTTGTCCTTCATGTGCCTGGAAATAATTTCCAGTATCTGTTGCTCCATCACCTCATTGAGGTGAGGTTGACCATACTGTAGTTCCCTGGTTACTCCTTGCCCTTCTTGAAGACAGGAGTGGCATTTGCTTTCGTCCACTCTTTGGGCACTTCTCCCAGTTGCCATGAGTATTCAAAGATGATTGAGAGTGGCCTCCTAATGATACCTGCCAACTCCCTCTGCACTCATGGATGTATCCTATCAGACATAGACATATGCATGTCTAGTTTGCTTAAATATTCCCTGATCTGACCCTCTTCAATCAAGGACACATCTTCCTTGTTCCAGCCTTCCATCCCCTTTCTATGGCCTGGGATTTCTCAAGGCCAATCTTGCTAGCAAAGACAGAGGTGAAGGTGTCATTCAGGACCTCACCCTTTTCCATGTCGTTCCTTTTTTCACCTATGTACTTACAGAAGCCGTTCTTGTTGCTTATGAAATCTCTGGCCTGATTCAATTCCCAGTGGGCTTTTTGCTTTTCTAACTGTATCTCTGCGTGCTTGCACGGTGTCTCTATATGCCTAATAGGTTACCTGTCTGTGCTTCCACCATCTGTAGGCTTCCTTCTTGTGTTTGAGTTTTCCTAGGAGCTCCTTGTTCACCCGTTCAGGCCTCCTGGCATTTTTGTCTGTCTTCCTGTTCATTGGGATGGACCACTCAAACTTGGAGGAGGTGATCCCTTGAATATTAACCACATTTCTTGGGCTCCCCTTCCCAGGGCACTACCCCATCAGACTCTACCAAGCAAATTTCTGAAGAGGCCAATGTCTGCTCTCCTGAAGTTCAGCGTTGTGCTTGCTTTTTGCCCTCCTCCCTCCTGTCGGGATCCTGAACTCCCAACTGTCACTACAACCAAGGTTGCCTTTGACCTTCATATCCCCAACAAGCACCTTGGTGGTGGTTAGTATGAGGTTCAGCAAAGCACTTCTCGTTGGTTCCTCTATCACTGAGGTCAGGAAGTTGTCATCGATGCTCTTCAGGAACCTTCTGAATTGCTTATGTCCTGCTGTGTTGTCCCTCCAGTAGATATTGAGGACCAGGGCCTGTGAATGTGAAGCTGCTTCTCGCTGTCTGTAGAGGGCCTCATCTACTTCTTTCTGGTCAGGTGGCCTACAGCTGACACCGGCTATGATGTCATCCATACCTGTCATGTCTTTAGTCCTTACCCATAAGCTCTCAGTTGGCTCATTGTAACCATCCGAAGCCAGACCTCCATGCATTTTTTTTTTTCAATTCACCCACTTCATCTTGTTTTCCTGGCCTGTCTTTCCTAAAGAGCCTGCATCCCTTCATTGCAGCACTCCAGTCATGCGAGTCATCCCACCATGCGTCCGTGATGCCAGCAAGATCATAGCCCTGCAACATTTCCTGATACAGTATGTATCTTCCCAGTAGAACTGAGGGTTAGAGCTGAGGTTACGAGGCTCTCCGAAGTTGCCCAAGCACTGTTAGTATAGATAATTATTCCTTGCGGGGTTTAGGATATTCTGCAACCTTACAGCAAAAATAATGAGATGGAATATTGTATTTGTGCACAAAATGTTCATGCTTCAGTAGGTTACCGTTGTACTAGTGCGATATTGTATGAGTTTCCTTTTGTGAATTACACACCAGTGTGGTAGAAATTGCTGCAAAACACTTAAACATGTGCTGTGTTTTGTGCTTAAGTTTTAAGCAAATGCCTAAAGCAGCATGTTGCCTGGTAGAATGTGTTTGGTTGACCTAAGAAGTTAGACTTGCTGCAAATCTTGCATGTACTCCTGTTACAACATTTGAATAGTTTAATTTACATAATGAACATCTCGGTCCTTTGGCGAAAAGTGTTTTCCTTTTGAGTCATCGTCTATTTAATAAAGCACTCTCTCTTCTAGTATCTATTTTTATTAAAAAGAGTAATTATATGCTGTATTCTAACTGCTACACTGTGTTTGTAAAGACTTTGAAAACAGTTAATTTAGGGAACATTAAGCTGGATAGCAATAAATTTAAAACATCTGTGGAGTAATCAAGGGGCTGATAATAAATCCACTTTTGCAATCCACTTATTGCCAAAATAATAATGCTTCTGGGGGGAGAAATGGCTTGTCTATATCAAGCAGGATTAACAGTAGTCTTGCAATCTCAGTCCCCAGTGTTCCTGCTATGCTACAAATGACAGCCTCTGTCTGTACAGAAGTGAGGGAACAGACATCTGTATTGTTACTCATGAATGCAAATAAGCATCCTGATTTTTCAGGAGTGTGAAGTACAAAAATCAGGTCATTTAAGTGCCAAAAGACGTGGAGACAAGTATTTGAGTGGTTTTTGAACAAGAAACCTCATTTGAGATTTAAAGAAAAAAGTATGAAGTCTGAATCCTCCTGCTGATGACATTATGAATACTGTGTACTGAACTAAAACCTGTTAATATGGTATAGTTTTTTGCAGCTTCAGTGTGTAGAATTTTACATAGATGTGCTAGTGCTGGTGAAATGGCTTTCCCTTAACCTCCCTTATAGCATACCTCTTTAATACCTCACCATCACAGATTTAGGTACTGCCTTGAATGTTTCTGTTACTTAGAAAACAGATGTAAGGCAGAAAAAGCTAACTTGATAAATTAGGTTTTGATAAGTTAAAGATATTCCAGTGGTGCATAAGCCATTTTGATGGAAGCTGTTATCCTTTCTTCATTTTATTAAAGCTGGTGCTCAACATTGTCATCTTTTTATTCACTTTAATGTGTCTCCCAGCAACTGAAATTTGGTTTTAGGGTAAGGTGTTTGAATATTTAAGTTCTGACTGATCTGTGCTGTTAATAGTTGAAGCCCAAGGAAAGGATATTGTTTTAGTTCATAGGCCATATTGTTTCAATAGACAGCTTCATAAGAGCTGCGCGCTCGGAATCTTACAGTCTTGTCTGAATTCATACAAGTTGTGTTTCTGACACTGTCTGATAGAAGGGTGTGCTTTTGCTCAAACTTCATCACTGATTGTGATTAAACCGGAAATTTACTACTCTTAGCAGTGGAATGAACATTGCCATGGGATTCAGAGTAACATGCCAAGGTGCTCGGCTTTTCTTAACTTTTATGGATTTTTCATAGTCTTGGAATAAGACCACTCAGCTGACGACTTACTAGCTCCCAACCAGTAACAGCTTCCTTCTCAGTTTGCACTCACTTCTAACTTGACAGTGATGGAATTGTTCTGACTTTAGGCACAAGAATAGTCTTTGTTTTTTTGGTTTAAAACTACAGAAAACTACATGAAATAATAAACACGAAGACAACCTTGGTTTATATATAAAATACAGCTTTGAAATCTCTTAGTTTTTATAGTCCAAGGAAACTGCTCCGTGGAGTAGTAATTTTCTGGTAGCAGAATTATTCTGAATTTTTTGGTCCAGATAGTCCTTTTCTTTCTTCAGCTCCCTTGCTTTTGGCACCTGCCAGTTATATCTGTGCAACTGACAGCTGGAGCTGAAGCCTGCTTCTTTATAAAAAGAGCTGTGAGTGAGCTGAACAAATAACAATAATTACAGGGTTGGAAATTGTTGGCTTCCTTACATAATTCATAAAAGATTCAATTAAATGTTTCTTCAGCTAGAAGCAAATCACTGCTTCCTCTTAACAACAGCCTCGAGGAAAAATTGGACTGCCTTAAGAATGTGTAGGGCCCCCTGCACCTTGAGTGTGATGGTATGGGCTGTTGGACCTCTTAGAAACTGGGGGACTTGGGCTGGTTACTGTGGGTCTGGGCCCACCGGGGAGGCTTGTGGGCAAAACCATGGAACCCCAGCTGTGATAGCCAAGGGGCTGACTATATAGTGTACAGTTTGTCTAATGCCTACTTAAGGTGATGCTTGTATAAAATGGAACACAATCTGAATGGAAGACGTAGTCTTAAGGCTGCCCTAAAGACATACATGTGAGTGATGAGGTTAAATTTGTCCGTTTGCTTGTGGGTTGTATCACTTGTTTGTGGTGTGATAGCACTTGCATGTTAGATGCTGTCCAGACAGGTGAAAGAAGGCTTCTCCTCTGAAGAACAGACTTGGAATCACAAGACAATGGTTTTCTAATTTGCCCTACCTGGGTGGACCTTTGCCTTCAATAGTATTACAGATTTGTGCCTGAATAGAGATTAATTGATGTTTTATTGTAATTTCATAAGAATATTTTGGCAAATTCATGGAATCATAGAATGGTTTGTGTTGGAAGGGACCTTTAAAGACCACCTAGTCCAACCCCTCTGCTGTGGCAAGGACACCTTCCACTAGATCAGGTTGCCCAAAGCCCCCTCCAACCTGGCCTTGAATGCTTCCAGGGATGGGGCATCCACAGCTTCTCTGGGCCACATGTTCCGGTGTTTCACCACCCTCATTGTGAAAAATTTCTTCCTTATATCTAATCTAATTCTACCCTCGCTTAGTTTAAAAGCATTACACTTTGTCCTATCGCTATAGGCCCTGGTAAAAACTCTCCATCTTTCTTATAAACCCTCTTTAAGCATTGAAAGGCCACAACAAATTCTCCCTGGAGCCTTCTCTTCCCCAGGCTAGAGAATTTTGAGCAAAGCAGCAATATTTTATAGTGTGTTAGTATTTAAGAACATCCAAGATTAATGTACCAAAACCTGGCACTTTATCATAGTTCTTGTCACCACATGACTATATCATTGCCCAACAATAAATAAGTACGTGCCTTAGCCCTTGAGACCAGGATTTTTAATACACATGCAGCAGCTGTTAGCCCAACATCGAGACAGGAGGATGTACAGAAGGCAAAGAGACCCTACCAAATAGTTTAAGACTACCTAGGACACTTAATTGTTGCAATAACCCATTTATTTCTGGAATATAATTTTTTATATAAAGTGCCTGTTACTTATATCTGCTTTGACACCTTTAAAATACTTTTCTTGTTCTTGCCATACTTTTATCCCTGTCAGTATACAAATTACAAAGTCACTGTTGTTTCATGAAATTAATCTGCTGATGGAGATGGGGTTACTGTTTTACTAATCACTAGTAAAATATTAGAAAAAAAGGGGCAAAAAAGTAAGTTTTGTGTTTTTCCTTTTCAGAGATCTCTGTTGGCTCCTGAGGTAAATGGAAATTAAATGTGCCATTTGGCTGTGGCCTTCAGTGTTTTCATATGCCAAGCAAAATTGTGCCCCTCTTTCCTGAGGAGAGAGGGAAGGATGTCCTGCTGGTTCTGCAGCACTGTAACTTGTCATTCTCATGGCGTTATTTAGGAACCTCAAGATGAAACAAAGGAGTTTTATAGAGAAACCACTTTTAAAAGACTGGCTAAAATGTTCTTTTGTTAGCTGACTTTCACCTACAGCCAGCCTGATTTAAGAAGTCAATGTATTAAACTACTTTTTTCTATTCTGACATCACTTTTGTAGTACAATTTTTAATTTTAGTCATCATTCCTGTTGTCAATTTGTGCTAACTCCAAAGGTGACTTAGATGCATTAACCAACAGCATCCACAGTGTCTGTACATCTGCGCGTGAGTCCCAGCTGGAGCCTGCTGTAGAATTTTTTGGCTCAGCAACTAATTTCATTGAGTTTTGCTTTAAAAATGGTTTGTACAGAGTAGGGCAGCACACCTTACAATAAACAAAAGAGCAGATAAAAGGATTTTTTTTTAAATTTCCTGTATTTCCTTTTCCCCCATAGTTCTCTATTCTGCTATCAAATGCAAGGCTGAAAGGGTGTTTTTCATGTTTCCTGTGGGAGTTGATAAGTTCAGTTATTGTCCCTGAGACTTTTATAGTGAGACTATATTGGAGAGAAGAACGCTTATTAATAAAATGCATTTTTTAGCTTTGCAGGAGTTCCTTCAAGCTGTTGTGTAGAATAGTCACTGCCCATTTCTTTGTTTTACTGGAATCTCAGTAAGTGGTGGTCACTGCCTTAAATAATTGGTTCCTATTACCTGTATGAAACACTTCAATTTCATGTGTGAAAAGACCAGGGGTCCTCCAGTAGAAATAATATTTTTATGGAAATATGAATTGCAAAGCAATGTAAACATTCAGGGTGTAGCAAGTGAGAGGTTTTCCATAAATTGTCCAGAGTGAGGAAAAAATAACATTCTGCTTGTGCATTCAAGGCCAGAAGCAGTTCATGGAACAGAGAACATGCCCTCATTGTGCTTTGCTTAGCAATTTCTACTTTAAATTAATGGCTTAAATCAGGTGAATATTAGCTTTCATCCTTTCTTGAAGATGTGGTTGTCTACAGACAGTATCTGTGGTTTTGCTTGTCATGTTTTCTCCTCTCACAGCTGCCCCTTCTATCAGCAATCCAGCAGTTATACACCGAAGCATATCTTATAAAAAGAAAAACGAATCTTTCAGAAATGTGGTACCTTTCCATCATTTAGTGTGCTGAACCTCCTATGTAGGCATGAAACTAAATCCTGATGGATTTAGGGTGTTAACATGGCTCACTTCACCCAGTATAAAGATGACTGTGTTCAGTGTGGTGGAGGAAAACTAATTCATAGTCAGGATTCCTGTATTCACCTTAGTGGGGCTAACTGCATTTCTCCTCAGCCTAAATGGAAAATGACATATACTCCCTACAGGATGTAGTAATTTTTCTTTCTTTCAGTAATAAACCAACCTGGGTAATCTTGACTTTGCACTTACACAGTAAAGTATTTATTTTACTTCTGTCACCTTGAAACTCTTTTATAGATGTAAGCGTGTTAGATCTAAAAACATAATCCAGTTTTATCAGCTAAGGTGATGACATTTATGTAGAGAGCAATGACAGGGTTCCTTGCAGATTATTCACTAAGACCACTACGACTTTATGCAACTCGACCTTGTGCTGTGAAGCAAAACTTTATTCTGTTGTCTGGCTTGCTTGGCTTGGTTTATACAAAGGGCTAGTAATTCAAAAGGTCTCAGATCTCTAAAACCGGAATGAGGAGGAGTTTTAAGTACTTAGATTTGAGATTATGATTCCCCCCCACCTGCTTACCAGATTCCAAATTCCTGTAGAAACCTCTTCCTCTTTTCTCCCTCTCCTCTTCCTTGCTTTCCCCAAGTTTTGCCTCTTCTGTAGCAGAGTCCTTGAGCACCCTGATCTAGTTGGTTTTCTCAGACTATGTTGAGCAGAGTAAGTATTGCCTAGAACAGTCTTTTTTTTTTTTCAGCTGGACTTCATTGCCATCACTTTGTGCAAAGAGCGGGGACAGCAAGGGAGCTCGGTAGGGGGGCCAATGTGGAGGCAGATTGTGTTAGTTTGTATTTTTACTACAAAACTTACATAACGGCAGCTGGAAAGTAATCTTTCTTTTAGTCACTGGAATCAGCAAGTAGGAACTAAGAGGGAAAATAGCTCAAATTGGTGTGAACATTCACTAACAAGTCAAATAAGCAATAAAAGGATTTCCCAGACTCTTGTTTACCTATGCTTAATAAAGTGTGAGGTAATGAATTAGGATAGATTGCTTATTAACAGGCAACAGCTTAGTCAAGGGCATGTGTTGTCATGAACTACCAGAATGAAGTATAGATGTCTATAAAAATGTCAGGTCCAAGCTGAAGGCAAAGCTTAGAGATTAGCTTATAATCACTTTTGTAGTGTACAGTGAATAGTTTTTACAAGTAAATGACATACCATTCAGTTCTGCTGTAATTAAAGAATGCTAATGAGACATGCCAGGCAGTACCCTGCTGGGCAATTATACCAATTCGTACGATGATGTAAGGCAGGCAGCAGAATGAATGCATGGTATACCTGCAGACCACCAGCAAAAGCTCAGGAGTCTGGGAAATGCTGAGCTAATACAATTACATGAATAAGTAATTGAATTCTGATACGTATTGATATGCTGATAGACATACAAAAATGCAAAGTGACTCAGCAAAGGCTCTGGGTGACATTGCACACAAAAATTTTCCTGGTCTCCTGGCTAGATGACTGATTTGGCCAGAAACCGGTTTGTAGAAAGCAACAAGCGGTGCTCTGTAGTCTTTTAGCACTGTCAGAGAATGACTTAGAAGTCATTCGGTTCACTTTCAGCTGCTGGTTGTCTGCTTCCACATATGTAATATAACGAACTTTCTGCCTGTACCAACCATCAGGAGTTGGCAGATCCAGGCTAGTTTTCATCTTTCTGTCCTGTTCCTATGCATTCAGCTGCATTCATAGATGGTACTAATGTGATGGCGTGTCTGAAAAATTTCCTGTTAGTCTTTGCTAGAATGAGATTCTCTCACATCCAGTTCTTCATGGATTATAGTTATGGCATTCCTTTGTTCTTGTTTTCCCAAGGTCATAGGTTTGTAACAGTTCTTTGGACAGTGTCTATACAGAGAGTTATGCCAAGAAAGTCCTTCTTCAGCCCAAATGTTGTAGCCTCTGACCAGAGCCTTCCTTGCCCAAATCTGCATTAAAAAGATCTGGCAAACCATGTTCCGTGTAGGCAGTCAGAAACAGGAGCAGAGCAGGGAAGAGGAAAATGAAGTCACCAAAAATTTAATTCATACTTTCTACTAAATTTTATTCCCAATTCTCCTCTAAGTTCTTTTATTTATTTCCAGAGGCCAGAAAACTAAAGAGGAAATGATCAGTAATTTTAAATGAAAGTTTATTATGAATTATGAATCATGACTCAATTTAGTTGCTGAACATTTTTATTAAATGAAGAACATAAGGTATTTATAATTGTTACTCTGCTTGGGAAAAATTAAATGTAGGGGAGGTGCTTCAGGAAGCCCAAGCTACTCTGGGTACAACTCAAGCTTACATGCAGATCTCCAGCTTGTTACTGGAAAGTGGCAATCCCTTATTTAGGCAAAACCTCAAATGGCAGAAGTGAAAGCAGCAGGATCATCTTGAAATAAGGGAAGAGGGTGTTTCCTTGATATTGAGTATGTCACTTTTGTTGTAGTCTTAGGCTTGTAGGCAGCATTTCTCATGCCAGATAGTGACAATCATGAGAATTGTGTGAAGCAGAAATAAACATGTGCCCAATGTCACTGTTGTGCCTCGTATTCAACACCGTAGAAAAATACGGTCAATCTACAGTTTTCTTGAGGGAAGGGGTGTAAGTCTGTAGGTACTTTTGCAGTAGATCTATGCCAAAATAGAAGCCCATTTACTTTCAGTCCTAAAAGTGTGACAACTTTGAGCTTCTTTCTTTTCTTAAACTTTGTGAGTCTGTTTATGCTTAAGCCCCCATATGCTTGTTGAAAACCTGTGGCTGGTGTGTGCTATTGGGATGAAAAGCCAAATGAAACTAAGATCAAGCTTCAGTCTGACTTACGTTGCGGTAGGAGGGAGTTTTCCCACAGCATTCTATAACTTGCCCCTATTTTGCTGAGGATGTCCCACAGCTATGCAAGAGAAGCTGGATGTATCCACATTGGTTGCATCATGCCTGAATCGAAACTAAAAATATATACTTTGAAAGATCAGTTTTATGTTGTTAACTATCTTCTTTTAGAATTCAGTTAGTCCCTTGCCTGGCTGATTTCAGCACTAACGTCTCTTTCAATTGCTAGAAACCAAATGACACCTCAACAGTTGAAAGCTGTTTTCCTAAACCATGTGGGAACTTCAGGTTCATTCAGAAGCAGAATCTGCCAGGAGCTGTAATTCAGAGACAAACTCATTAGTGATGCACGTAAATTACAGCCTGACGGAGGAAAAGAAGACAAGTATAAGATAACTGATGTATCTCCTTCATCATAACAGAGCATTGACGTAGCTGGAAGGATACAATAACAACATGGTAGTAGGTTTTATTAGTAGATGACATGTTTGGCAGTTGCAGCCTTCAAAATCCCTTCCAATGTATCTTTAAATTCCGCTTTTCTGCATTAACCATTTGTGTTGGATGATACAATTATTTTCAGCCATCCTCATTACTTGAAAACTTTTTAGCATTTTTCAAGTGTAAATCATCAGAGTAATCCAGGTATCATATGGTGTCTGCTCTGAAGAATATTTCATTCAAAAGGCTGCAGGTGCTCACATTTGGACCTGCGATCTCTTGCATAGTGACAGCAGCACTGTATGCACTATATCTTTAGGCTTGTGTATGTCTACCCTGTTGTATAGTAAGTACAGTAGTCTTTAATGTAATAATGTAAAGACTCTTTAAGGCAAAAATCCTCTATCTTCTTTAACATCTCTCTTGAGCTCCCAAAATAGCAGGGGCTCGGAATTTCCAAGGAAGCTACAGGGAGTTGGGATCTGGCTTTGGTGCAACAGAAATTATGATTTTTTGTCCCTAGCCTTTCTAAGGTTCTTTTAAAATGTTTTCAGTAAGGGCCAGGGTGGAAAATACTATGAAAAGAGTAAAGGTTTGTTACAAACTTCTGGGAAGCAGAATTAGATGGCAAGCGGGACTCATTTGTATGCTATGTTTAGAAGTGTCATTGCCCTTTCCAGTTTCTGGTGCTATCAAAGAAACGCATATGAAATATTGATGCAATCAAAGCTTCTTGTGCTGGAGGTGGCCTAGTTTTGCTACCCTAAGTGTGTTGGGCTTGTTAGTGGAACCATGATACCTTCTTTCTGGAAGGAGGCTGGCAATCCAAGGCAGTGGTTCGTAGTTGTCATCTGTTTTTTCATCAGCCTGCACAATTATTCCTTCAAGTTCAACTTGTTCCTTGGTGTTGATTTTGCACAGATGGGCTGTAATCAGAATGCAGGCTCATCACGTGGTCGTATTAATTCTGAGCAGCCTAGCGGTTACGCTGATGTGAATGTCGAACACGCTATTTGTCCTTTTTTGGCACTTGCCTTTGTCCCCTTGCTGGGTGTCATCACATGTCCAAAAGACGTTTTGTCAGTTCCTTAGTGGCGGAAAAACCAGCGATGCTTAACCAGGGAGCACCATGATGTATTGTGCTCTTTTTCATTCAGCCCTCTCTTTGTCAGCCCGAGACCAAGGTCAGGTTTCCTCAGAGCAGATTTGCATCAAAGATTTACGCTGCCTGAGTCCAAGACAGTGGCTGCATACTCCAAAGACAGGATAAGTTTTTCTTGTCCCCAGGGTTACTCTGACAAAAATCTCTGAGCGGTGCAGAGCACTATCAGGGGCAGCATACTTTTCCGAGGGTCAAGATTGCTCATGAAGTGAGGGGGACAAAGTGCTTGCAAACCTGCGTGTAGCCTTGCAAGATGGTAATGCCCATACTAGCAAAAGTTAGGCACTCTAATATCATTCACACAATTTAATGCTTTGCTTTGCCTTTTTTTTTTTTTTTTCTTCCATACAGGATGTGTTTTCTGAGACTGGCTGTACATCCACGTGCGGAGTTTTAAACACTTATCTGCAGTCCCCCTCTTAAAACCAATTTAGTGCTGAGGAGCAGCTACAAGAGTATAGTTGTCTCTTGATATCAGAAGGAGGAAAGGAGCAGGGTGCTGGAGAAAGGATATGCACACACAGAGCAGCACCTGGTTCTGCTTTCCCTTCGGACGACCCACAAATGGGGGTTTTGTGAAGGAAGGAAGCATTGCTGAGTCTTTTGTTCTGTGGTGGTACAGGTGATGGTGGTCAAAAGCTACAGTGAGGTGTGAAAACAGTAAATACAGGCAGGAAAAGTAGAAATTGGCTTTCCAGCACAGGGTATTTCTGCCAGGTTCCTGTGTTTTTGCAGAGAGGGAAGTAATTTTTGACTGCCCTGCATCACGGTGAGCATCAGTGCTCTGGCTGGATATTTCTGAGTAAATGTAGGAGGAGGGACAGCGTCCATATTACTCAGCATAGGCATATATTTTCTCCTGCTTTACTGTGAATCCCAAACTTCTCTTCATGCATTTCTTTGCCTGCATCTGATTTTAAAGGCTTGCAATAGAAAGCAGATGAACTTCAGAGTGAACATGACCTATCTATTAAAAAGCTCCTCCAGCAGATCAGCCATACCAGAAGAAGTTGGGATAAATATTCTTCTGCTGTGGTAGTGTCACAATGCTTAGCAGTTGCTTTGCTTTGCTTATGACTGGGGTTGCTTATTGCCATGTGACTTTTTTTGGTGAGGCCAGCCATCTTGTCTTTCCTGGGTGGCTTTCCTTGGGAGAGCTGCAATCAGCAGCTGATGAGTCACCCTGTGAGAAAACTCAGTCATGACAAATAAAAGGCAATGCTTTCCTTAGAGGACAAGGAGCAGGAGACAGTAGTCTCCAGGGTTTTCTGGAGACACCAAATCTGCGATGGTTTTCTGAGTTGACAAAACTCTTTTTTTCTCCCTCTCATTCACCACAGTAGGGAGCAGAGCATGTGTGAAAGTTCCTGCATTTTCATCTATCTGGCACGTCTTTGCATCATTAACACTGATAAACATTTATTGTGAAAAAACTCAGTCATTTTTTTCCTTCCTAAGAAAAGTAGAAATAGAAAAAAGTAAAGTGAGATAGGTATGAGTTTGTTATGATCAACTGTTCACTCATGGAACAAGGAGGCATGTTAGATGGTTTTGGCACTGGTCTTTTGTCCAACAACTAATCCCAGTCTAGAAATGAAAATATTCTACTGATCTGAGCACTATGAGACTTTTAATGGTGCAAACAATACCATCTTTAAAGCTTTATATGTTGGTGGAAACTTTAAAGTTCATATTATCGCAGTGTACACTGAGGTTTTTGTCTGATATTTTGTGTAGTTCTGTCAAGGTTGGACCTAGCATAGGACAGCTACTGAAGGAGTAATGACTGACGGAGATTGCCTTCTATAGCATTTTGTCCTGTTAAACCCTCTCTGCCACTCATTACTGCCCAGGAAATATCTTCTACTTCAGTTAGTAGGGTGTAATTATATACCGACTGTGGTGATTGTTTTTCTGCAGCAAGCTGTGGCCCTGAAACGTATATTGCAGCCCTTAGAACCCTGTTAGATATAATCAGAATAAAGAAACAACACTACCTGCACAAGCCGAAGGCAAATTGCCCTTATTCTCTTGCTGAAGAAAGGCAAAAAGTAGCTCATAATTACAGAAAAATTTTACAATTTTTATCACAATGGGTGAGCGTGTAGGCTGTTACGTTAATGAGAGCGTGTATATGAAGTAAGAGGCGCTATCCAGCGTGCCTGAAGATCTGGCGATAAGCAGACTAAACCTCTGTTAGGTGAGGGTATAGTACTAAAGCCACCCACTGGTTCGAGTGTTTTTTGTATAAAACATCCTCATACGCCTCACAGAGGTTGGAATGATTTACCAGGAAATACAAGTGGAGGATGGAGGGTGGCATCCAGATGCAGCAGAATGCCAAGAGGAGAAATGTAAAGACGGTACCTATGGGACTTGTACGGAGTTTACTGTTACCCCTCCACTTCAGAAGCAGCATCGTGGAGAGTGCAGAGTTGCCATTTTTTGTGTGTTTGTTACTTCCATAGTAAGACTACTTCATTCACGCGTGACAAGCTGGGTACCTCAGCTGTCAGACTTACAATGCCAGCGATGAAAGCCACATTGTCTTACGGACTCTTTACATCTCTCAGCTGATAGTAGAAATGATGTAGGGCAAGTCAGCTGACCTATGCTTTTGCCTTGTCTTCAGAGTATGTCCTCAATTATACCATAGAGAGGTGTAAATCACATCGCAAAGAAATAGCTGAAGCCACCTTCAGGATCTTTGGTGACGGTATAGGAAGCCAATTCTTCAGTATAAAAAGACTCAACATATTAATGGGACTTCAGTCTGAGTTTCTGGGTAAGTAAGCTGATAGTGGAATCAATAAAGCACAATGCAGAAGAAAGCTCTTCTTCCTATTTGTCCAGTCCTGAGGGAGGAGCTCGTAAGACTTGTTCTACACTGCCCGGATCCTAACACTAAACAAGTCCTCCTCATTCACCAAAAAGGCCCAGAATGTCCTATTTCCTTGACAAGGGTAGTAGCAATCAGACAGGGATAGCTTCTTTGTCTTAAATGTCTTCCAAGCCAGCACTTTAATAGAAAGCTCTTTCTTGGCTCCTTTTTAGGTATTTTTGCATATCTGATGTGTAATTGTCCCCTCTTTAAGTTGTGTGTGTGTTTCTGCCTCAGAGCAGACACGCAACTGCAATTCAGATCTGTCTGAATATCATTGCAAACAACGTGTCTTCTAACAGAGGCTAGATTTCAACACAGCACGTTTAACTGGTTCTTTGTTTAACCTGCACAAAGAGTATTTCTTTTGAGGCACTGCCCACCTCCCAAGAGATTTCTTTCAAACATTGCAAAGAGTTCTGTTAAATCTATGACTGCTTGCTCAATTCTAGGAATTTTTCTTGAAGATGACCGTCACAGACAAAGTAAAGTTTGTTGTCTTTGCCTCTTCACGTAACACATTTCAGTCTCTGAATTAAAGTGTAATAAAACCTAATAATTTTGATTTTTCTTAAAGATGGAAATGCAGTTGTATAATTAAGCTGAGGTATTAAAAGCATTAGAATACATATTCTAGACTTCTATTAAGGTGTTTTCCAAGTAGAATACTGTAGTGCTTTAAGTATTCCAAGTTATTTTACTGTAATCCCTCTTCTACATAGGCTGAACTCTGAGGGCATTAGCTTACTATTCATTATAGAAGAGATAGCTTCATTGCCCAGTGGGCTCGCAATCAGCATATATGCCAAAAGTAAGAGACGGATTAGCACAGAGAGTACCCAGACAAACCAGTGCTGTCAAAGTCTACAGGAGCGCTGGAGAAACCAAATCAAATATGGAAAGTACTTGTACGGGGTCCGGCTGGGATAGAGTTTATATCAGCCCATGAGGTGCTGTCCTTTGCGTTCTGTGGCTAAACCAGCGCTGATAACGCACCAGTGTTTTGGCTGCTGCTGGGCAGTGCTCACACAGCGTCAGGGCTGTCTCTCCAAACCAGCCCTCCAAAGGCCAGTTGTCTGAGGGTGGGCAGGAGGTTGGGAGGGGACACCGCTGGGACAGCTGACCCCCAACAGACCAAACGGATATCCCGTACCATACGACGTCGTGCTCAGCAGCAAAAGCTGGGGAAAAGGAGGAGGAAGGGAAGACGTTTGTGGTTATGGTGTTTGTCTTCCCAAGCAATCATTATGCATGCTGGGGCCCTGCTTTCCTGGAAGAGGCTGAACACGTGCCTGCCAACGGGAAGCAGTGCATGAATTCTTCTTTTTGCTTTGCCTGTGCACACAGCTTTTGCTCTCCTTATTAAAGTGTCATTATCTTGATCCATAAGTCTTTTCACTTTCCTTATATTTTCTCCCAATCCCATGGCAGAGGGGAGCACGAGTGGCAGGGTGGGTGGGTTGTTGCTGGCCTGGGTCAACCCACCACAGTACAGCAAAGCTGTATTTTAAAAGATTGCTGATTTTAGAAAATATTTTTTACTGGAAATAATACTAAAAGGTCTGATTTTTTAAGGACATCAGGTCCCTCGCAGCTGGGCATGCAGAGTCTTTCTTAAAATGCCCTGCATGTAATAACGACTATATAAAGCCACTCTCATTAGCTGCTAAAATGATTTGTGTGCACTGATATTTGAACATCATTGCCATGTGTACCACATGACAAAAGTAACATGGTAGTAAGAGGAGCAAGTTTAGGGGTCTATGATCCTCCTGATGGAAAAAAAGTAAGTTGCAGGGCTGTAGGAAGGATTACTGGTGGGTACCTTTGTGCTACGTATCTGTGCTCCACCTACGGAGTAGCAATGCGGCGTGATCCTTCACAGCTTCTGCAGTCTTGGCTTCTCGCAAGTACCTGTAATCATTACAGTCATCTACTTCATCACAAATACACAGCATAATTTTTTGCCTCCTTGAGACCCGATTAAATGCTTGTGTTAAATAGTAAAGATTCTGTTTATCACTGCATTGTTTTAAGTTTCAAAATTTGGTGGCTGGACAATTAGTGTAACCAATTGACAGAGCTGGAGCGCAGCATGATTATGACTCTTGTTTTTGTGCAGGCAATTAACAGTGGACGGGGAAGGTGCTAATTACTGTGGCTGGTCACAACGCACTACCTAGTTGCTTGCCTTTGCTAAGTTGGATCAGTGCAGGGGGTCTTTAGAGAAGAACCTAGATGTTTTTTGGCAATTTGGCAATGTGAGTGCGGTGCTAGCTTCAGCACACTAGGCGTTTTTGTAGCAAATTTGTCCTTCATACCGCTTTGCTCATTGCTCTTCCACCTTCAGCAATGGAAGTGCAATATTTAGCATTCTTTATTCACTGCTGAGTTTGTAAGAAGCAGGTTTTTGGCCAGGCTAGGAATACTTTTCATTTAACTTTGTTTTTATTACATGTCCAGAGATAAAAAAAAGCAAGTAAGAGAAAAAAGAAGCAGCCATTATTTTTTCTTTCACATTTATATATTCATTAGAAAAAACAGCGCAGAAAAATCATTGAATTATATAATCTAAAAAGGATATGAGGAAGAAAATCTGTATTACCTCTGCAACATCAGCAAAATAACCTACCATTGAAGAGAATATCTGATTTTACACTTCCATACTGCAGTAATAGCAGCCATATGTACTCAAGGATAGCAACCCCTAAATCATCAATATAGTTTTGAGTAACTTTCCGCAACTGATGGCCAAGGCAACTTCCAGTATCTTCAGTGGGTAAAATACTGCTGTGGTGACCTTGAATAATACCAAAAGAATGGGGAGAGGCAAAGGGGTGAATTTCTGGACAAGGCTTTGCTCACACCTGAAAGTCACACCAGCATGTTAGTGCAACATTCAGCTCCATCTGTTTGAATCTGTTCCTTGAAACTTTCACAATTTTCTAATATGTGGTCAAAATGACCTTGAAGAGAAAAAGTAGTATTAGAAAACAAATTGTTTTGAACTACTTATGGCCAAATTTACCATTATGTGCTTTAAAAATTGGGTAGAGCGCTCCTGTGAAAAGCTGGAGGCTGGAGTTTTCATTAAAGCTGTGCCCTATTGATATTCTGAGAGCTCCCAATGCTGTCTCTGAAATCAATCAGTATTTCTGTGTGTAAGGATAGGTCACTGTGCCTTCTCTGCCAGTTAACAGTGGAACTAGACATGCTATTAAGTCCTAAATTAAGGTAAATATATTCAGAAATATGTCTATCTTACATAGCTCATCAAAGTTTCCCTGAAAGTCTTCTAAATTTTTTTACTTGATTTTAATGGTAAAATACCAATGTGACTTTTACTGCTTTAAAAGAAAAAAAATTGCTTTAATCTTAAATATGATAGTTAAGTACGATAGTTTATCTCCTGACTGAAAGCAAAGGGCAGAGTTTCATCTAATGGGAAGCTTGGAACTGACAAAATACTGTTAGTTTACTGATATTATTACTAAGAAAAAAGCCCATTTATCTTATGGATCAAGCAGCACCGGCTTCCCAAATGCTATTTGAAAAAGAAATGACTCATGAAGTAACTTTTTGATTTGGACCAATGAGGGAAAACTGGAGATAATGGAATGTATTTACATGGTTTCCTTTAACTTTTCACCGCTGCTAGAGAAAGGCGAGTGACCCTCCTGGGGGCCGTGTACCAGTTGGGGTTTCCTGCCTTCTGCTCCAGCTCCACTGTCTGAGAGTTGTCTGCAGCCCACCACGATGATCAGTCCTCAGTGTTTGTGTCTACTCCTGCCACAGCTACAACACTTTAGCTCTTTATCACCTTACATATCTTACCTGGAGAATAAACTGCTGCTAGCTTGCCGCCTTGTTAATTGTGCAGTGCTTCGGTAAGTACAAAAACCATTTGCTAGGCATCTGTATTCCTGTTAACAGGTTTAGTTTGCTAGCGGACACGTCAACCGGTAAGGTCAGTCGTATTTATTTTATTTGTATGTGAAAAGCATTTAAGCTAGCAGGAGAGTTTTGGTTTCTAAGGCTGTGGTCGGGCACAGATTTCCGGTGGCAGCTCCGCTGGCTGCGAGTGTCTGTCTCCTGTTGGCCACTTTTTTCTCCCACAGATCTGTATGTGGATACAGAGACCTCAAGCCCCAATTTAGCAGAAGAAAAAACATGCTTTTAAGAGGCTACTTTTTTTCCAACTCAGAACTCTTGCCTGATCCCATTTGTCGTGTGGCTTCCAAGTGTAAGGGATGAGGAGCTGTGGTTTGACACAGCAGTAACGTTAGTGTTCTGATCCTCTGTTAGAAACGTGGCTGCGATGCAGAGCTCTGATGAAATATAGACTCATTCAGCTGGTTCATATTTGTTTAAACAGTTTTGATGGATTGACTTGATACTGGCATGCTTCATGGCAGAGCTTGAATTGCCTGTCCACCCTGTTCTAACTCTATGTCAGGTCAGGCGTTGATCATCCCATTGCAGGACTTAAACTCTACATTGTGTGCTAAAGCCAGCACAAACCTTCAGGATAAAAATATAACTTCCATGGAATCAGGTGTCCTGAACTTTTTCTCACTGCATCCTCGAACTTGCAGGAGCATGTCTTTGCAAGAAATTCCCATGGCCTTCCTGTTTACAAGCTTGCTATGTTAATGTCAAAATAATGTAAGAAGACGTTAAAGAGAAGCACCTAGTTACTGTCAAATTTAGTGTCTTTTAGGAAGACTCTAATGAAGATGAAGAAGTGGAAATTTCATTAGTTGATTCATTTATCTCTCATATTAAAAATTCTATAATAATATTAAACTTTCATTTGCCTTTGTATTTTAATCAATTCTTATATTATTTATAACTGAGAACTGCAATTTTTCCTAGTCTTGTTTAGTCTGCTGAGAACAGGCTTTTATAAACCTGAAAAAGAAAACTGTGTCTTTAAGTTTCATTTTCTCATTATTATTTTCACCACACTAGTAGCAGTTAAGCTTAACTCTCAGCGCCAAAAACAGTACTTAGTTGCAAACCTCAAATTAACTGAACATTCGTGATGAGATAATTGATTTTCTCTAGTTTGCTTCTCACTATGTATTAAGACAAAGCTCCAACAAAGCTCCACATATTTAGCTAAGGCTGAACTCATGCTGTATTGGGAAGTATACTTTGTGTTTCCTGTTTTTCAGAACTGATTGTGTCATTCATCTTTATAATGTTGGTAACGCAGGTCAATATTAGTTCTGTTACTGAAATTGAGATGCATGCTAGCCACGTGCATTTCTTCTCATTGCTGGAAATTAGGCTCCTTTTGTTTCATCTTATTCTTTGAAATAGAAGTTCAGTGCCTGTGAACTTGCTCTGCCTGCAAATTCATTCTCTGGAGAAAAGTCAGGAGACTTGCAATTTCTTTTTGTCCTCATTCTTATAATTGATCTGAAACTTTGGATTCACTTGTTTGTCCCCTTCTCTTGAATAAATAATAATAATTTGTTCTCTTGAATAAATAATAAAGAGATATATATGAGCTGACTACACTGCTACTACTTTCCCTGAAGCCAAAGTTAATTCTTTGCTACTCCTTTGCGTGTTTGTAAGTATTTGTTGAGATCTTAGTTGCTCCCTTCTGGCTTTCAGGGAATTTTTTGTATGAGCTAGTCATTGACAGACCAGGATGTATCAACAAAAATATACTTGGTTTTGCGAATCAGAGCTGCGTACTGTGGCTGTGTGACACTACTGAGAGTGATAGAGTTATACTAAGATTAAAGCTTGATTTTTTTCCCCAAAATTTTGAAGTGTTTGTCTTTCATCCCCCAAATGGAAACATTTTAATCCCAGCTTTCAGCTAGCCATAAAGTTTGAGATGCATTTTAGACATGCAGCATCTCTAATAAGCATGAAGGTCACTTGTTCAAAGACGCAGCTTTTCACCACGTTGAAGGCTGTGATGTTCAGCCAGCATTGACCTCCACACACTGCAATAATTGAGGGGCTTAGCAAGAGGAAGTAAGAAAGATCGTAGATGCCAAGCAATTTTTTCTTTTTATTTAGCAGCTATTAGAGATGGCATGAAGAAATGTAATTCAATTAGGAAACCATGGTATAGTCCAGCTCTTGCAGAAATTGATTTCCCAATTGATCCTATAGCAACCAATTTCTTGGAGACACAAATCTGCCATCCCTCTTAGCCTAAATGATTAACCCACGCGCTGGGCTTTCTGAGTTATTTTCCTTAGAACCAGAGGATGCTCTCCCTCTGAAATCATACCGGGTTTCTTTGGTTGTTTTTTTTGGGGAGGGGCAGGGGGAAGAAAGAAAGAAAGGGGGTTTTTTTGGTTCGTGTTTCAAAAACTGCCAAAAAGGAATTATCTTCTAGACTTCTTTTATAACCAGGCACTTCGTAAATCCGGGAAAGCCAGAAAGCTGCAGTTATAGGCAGCCTCACCTAACCAATATGACAAGAATTCCCTCAGGTTCTCCTTCACTCTTAATACTGGCTCTAAGACCCTAAATACAGCAGGGCACATGGTGCTTGTTTTTGTGAGGGATTAATGGCGCTTGAAATTTTAAATGCCATGAATTTGAGGGGCTCACGAGAGTTGCTTGGGTTTTGTATGTCAGAGAACAGCTTGCCATCAAGGACAATGTTTTAGCGTAAACTTATTTAGGTTCTCGTTGGTACAACTGAATGCACTGGTTACTTCTGTACGGAAGACAATATTCTGGGCTTAGACACAATACTGGACTTCTTTCCTCTTGGCATCTATTTGTTTCTGGCTAACATAATTTGCCTTTTTTTCATCTGACATCTTTGGTTTCATCCATAGCAAAACCACACATTTTTACTCCTTAACAGGTGACTACTGGAAGAGAAATAATTCCTACTCCTGAAATAATGTTTTCTTTTTTTTTTTTTTTTAATTGCATGGTACAGTGATTAAAAAACCATTCTGACATTAAAAACAGATACTGTATATTGCAAGACGGTGTTGTAGGAAAGCTCAGAAAAATTAGTGTACAAAGGACTTGACAGAAAAAAATCAGTTCTGAGCTAAATGTTTATTATTTAATTCTCATTTCTGGTGCATTTAGACACCTCATTAAATAGGAAGTAACTGCATTTTTTACCAACCTGAGCAGAGAGTGAGGAAAGAACATGTGTATCGGTGCAGAGACCTTAGAAGTAACTCTGAAAACTTCTTCTAAAGAGCGAAACGTTGATATTGCTGCCATAGCATTCTTGAAAACTGCCTGGATAACATGTATATTTATGTTTAGTCATCATATATATTCAATCAGAGACACTCGCTAATACAGGTGTTGCATGCACATGTTGCTGCATCTGCAATTTTGTGTGCATAGCAACGTCTCTGTGTGTGTAGAATGAATTCATGATTATTTTCACTGTACCTCTTCTTGTGGTCGTCCTTCAGCTTGTCATCTTTCCATACGCATGATGGGCTAAAACGCCAACCCCTGACAGCACAGACAGCACAGAACAGAGAGACACCGAGTTGTCAGGGATGTCTGCTCAAACCAAGCAGCCAGCCCAGGACGGGGAGCGCAGCGCTCCCGGGGGAGGATTCACACCGCGGTCCTGTGCTCGTCTGGCAGGAGGGAAGAGGGAGGTGAGCAGCTGTTCAGGGGATCTCTTTAGACCAGAAATTTATAAAAACCCAGAAATCAGAATTTTTTCACTCCTTCTGAGGCTTTTTATACTCAAATGAACATGGAGGAAACTCCCAGGGAAGGAAGACCTAAGTGCGGTGCCTTGGGTTTAGAAGGTTTGCTGTTTACTAGTGGTCTCTTGGTTTTTATCTGTTAATGCAAGTGCAGTGATGTGCTTAGACACCTTGCACGGTGCCTGTTCCTACATGAATTTGTTCACATTTGTTTCGTGAGGAAGATCGAAACTCTAAACCAGGGAGCTCACCACTTTGATGGAATTTAAGGAAAGGTGGAGTTAAGCTGCAAGAGAAGGCAGAGCTGGATCACGGGGATAGAGAGCAGAAAAGCAAAGCCTGGATTTCAGAACGGATCTGTGTCTTGGGAACGTGTGAAACTTTACTCTAAGGCAGAAGAACGGTGCTTCTGATCAGGCTGGGGAGGTTTAAGATTCAGTGTCCGGGCCATGTGCTAGTAACAGAGATGAGAGGAATAGTGGATACGTGGCTGGCCTGTTCAAACCAGTGCGCTAAAAGGCCTTCGCCATCAAGGAGAGACCTCTGTTTCTTCAGCCAAGGGAAATAAATAGTTGGTAGGTTGTCATCACAGGGCAGGCCTGTTAAAATCCGAATGCCTCACGTTGGTCCCAACTGAAACAAAACTGGTCTTAGGCTTCTTAGATCCCATCTAGAAGAGTGCAAATAAAGTCAGCTGGTTCTTGCTGGGAACAGATTTTGGAGCACACCTGTGATAGTCCCCACAGCAGAAAGATCTGCTTGTGAATTGGTGACTGGAAGGTCCACCCGACTGCTACTGTGTGCCTAGCACTGGTGTTACAAACTGGGATGGAAAACAGGGAATAAAAATATCTGAATGTGAAGATCTGGTATTATACATCAGCTTTCACTGAATTGCCTGTGATCACTTTAACAAAGTTAAAACATTCAAATGTTGAAGTCTCACTGATGAGCTGAATTATACAACAAATGAGCAGCATCTTATACAAAAAAATGATTCTCATACACAAGCATTTTATGAAACAAATGAACAATGTTCTCTTAATGTTTGCCTTTGCCATACTGCAAGATAAGCTTGCAGAAATGAGATATGGATAATCTTATAATATGTAATTAAAGTAGCATTTTAATAATATATAATATTTTATATTATAATAACTATAATATAGTAATAGATAAAGACATATTAAATCTTCTCTGTAGTCTAGCAAGAAATACTTTCCTTTCTCTTGTAGAAAGTGGTGTCCAATAAGAACCCAGTAAGTGTTTTTTTTTCCCCAGTCTGTTTGCCCGTTATTGAATTACCTCTCCTTTCTGTCAGGAAGTTCCTATGGTCTTTCACTGGTCATCTGTGCTTTGTGGAATCCGTAGCTGGCACTTCTTTATGATTCACCAGGTCTTTACTGCTGACCCATGCGCTAACAAAATATTAAGTGATGATTCATTACTGGAGTTGGATCCCATTAGAAGGCACATAACAATGATGGTTACTAAACCTCTTATTATCCTTTTACAGTTTAGGGGGCTAGTTACGACATTGTCTGGCTTAGGTTATTAGGATATATCTTTCTAAAATGCCTTTAATACTGTATTGCATCTTTCTCGGCTTTCTACTCTGATGCAAGAAGCACCGCTGATAGGTGCTAACTGAAAGTGGCCAGAGATTACCTCAAACCATTTTGAAGGACTCAGATGAAAGGGGTGATGGTTGGCAGTGCTAGTGCGGTCACACTAAGTATAGTTGATCCTACCCTTTGACAGGGCACAGTTTACGTGACATTTTGATGTCTTTTTTCAGTCGTCTTTTCTGTGATTCTTCCCGCAAAAAACATTCAGGTGTTGATTTGAAGATTAGGGCCATGATGCAGAAGAATGTATTTGCCATACCATTGCTTGCTGCAAAGCTTAATTTTTAGGCTTTCAGCTGTCCCCTGGACAGAGGAGGGGACTGAACAACAGAGGCTCTACCACCACTTTATCCAGCTTTTTTATTTAAGAACAGGAAGGACTGATGCCTTTTATTTTTGGTCTGGATTAGTTGCCTGTCTTTATTAAAGGATGACTGGATGGTAATGCTGGGGAGGTAACAGTGGGGACCTTGATGGGGCTCAGCCAAATCTCCTCAGGGCGGAGGTCGAGAGAAATGGTTTTCTCAGTCTGAGAAGTTAGAGAACATTTGCTATGTGACTATATATCCAAATGCAGAGAAGGCCACTATCTTCTCTTTTGCCTTGGGTCCATGGGATATCTCTTAGAGCAGAGTGAAGTCTGAGACGATACCCTGTGGCTCTGAAATACTATGTTAATGACAGCACAGGAAAGGAGTATACACAAAAGAGATTTCGTAAATAGGCCAAGAGCACCAACCCAAAGCTGTGTTATGAAGGACAAATGTATTTTCATCAAACAGATAAAAATAGCTACAGAAGGACACTGGAATTAAATTGCTTCAATGTATTCGCACTAGACAAGTGAGGTAGCTTTGTATTAGCTTCAGTAAAACTCTTCTCTGAGCCTGTCAAGATTAGCATAGATTAATACCAGAACGCATCTGCGTGTAACAAGCTCTCCTTACAGAAACTCCTTCGGGGGCACGTTGTACCGTTGGCCTCACTCATACATCCATTGATAAAATCGATATCTTGCTGTCATGAGGGTGGCACGCAACTCCCTGCCGGTTTTGACATGATGTAACTCGGCCTGTGGGTCAGGGTCATCAGGGCCTCTCCTGTCCCAGCGGACGTGCTGGGCGAAGGGGAGCTTTGGAGGGGCTGCTGGTGGTGCTGGTGGCAGGCAGGGACTGGGTGTCCCCACCAGTGACGCTGTCGCGGCTCCCGCTCTGGGCGCTGGATACGCGGCAGGAGCGGATTTCTGCTCTCCCTCACCGCTTCACAGCGGGAAGAAATGGTATGGGACCGAAACAGGCCCTGATGTCTCTTTTCCTGCTGGGACTGTGTTTTACTTATTTCTTATGTTCACCGATGTCCTTCTGGGGCGCTTTTGATCTTTTTGCTTGGAGCCCAAAGAAAACTCTTGGTGAGGTCAGTGAAAGAGGGACTTTAAGCAGTTAACATTTTCTTATGCCCGGTAAGACGTTACATGAAGTACAGAACAAAACACCTTTTCCTAGAGATACACTTTAGTATCCCTTTTGGGATGACCATGGACCTCAGGAGCGCTCCCAAGGGCTGCAGATCCGGGCTCCTTGGTGTATGACCCAGCTATGCGTCTTCCTAGGCTGCAGGGAGGCCTGTGCACCCACACCCCGAGCCCCCAGTCCCACCTCCCTTCCCCTTTCCACTTGTGAAAAGAAAGTGCTGGTTTGAGGACAGGACAGAGGCTTCGGTGTGCTCCTCAGGGTGCCCACTCTGTGTGCGCTCAAGGGATCAGGTCTTGCGCCGTGTCGGTACAGCCCAGTAGCTAAACGCCGACACAGGCTTTGCGATGCGCGGTACTGTTCGCCCACGCTGGCAACCCGGGCATGATCTCCATGGCCCTGGAAAACACCAAGCACCAACCGGTCTGTAAAGACAGAGAATTTATTTAAAATGAACAAAGAAGGGAGCTGAGCACCCAGCTCATGAGCATTTGAAAGACCAGCCTATTCAGTCAGGAGTCCTCTTAGATGGGAGGTGAAGCCACTCTTGGATTCTTCCCAAGAGAATCCAAAGATCTGCTCCCAAGCCCCTTTACCCACCTGCATGTCTCCACTCACTGCTAACTGGCTGCCCCTTCAGCTACTGCCTTGTCCCACTGCAATGCTTATAGCTGCTTGTTGCAGCAATATAATGATAAAACTCTATTTAAATAAAAAAAGTAAAGTGCTTTTTAATTTCATCCTCTAACACGAAGAAGCTACATCTGTATCACTACCCCAGGCTCCAGGCAGGTACTTCTTCTGCAAGCTTTGTAAGTAAGGGAGTTTCTTTGTCTAGCACAGACACTTGTACCAGGGCTTGCGCCTGACCTGTGCAAGAAGAATCCAAAGGCTGATTCATAATTTATATGTGAGAGACCTGGCATCGCTCTAAGGAATAACAGCCAAACCATCCAGCCTGATGCGTGATTTATTTCTTGTAATCAGCTGGTCTGCTGAGTCCTACCAGGTACAGGAACTTTTGTAAAGGCAGCTAAGCTGGGCCGCAAAGAACTTTATTAGACTGAACATACAGATGAACCTGTAAATGGGAATATGAACAGAATGTAAAGAGAGAGTGTAATAAACAAAAAAATAGGATACTGGCAGAAAAATAATTGTAAGTTGAAAAAGCTAAGTATCTGCATAATTCTCCGTAGGTATAGGAACAATGAAAGAAGTAAAATTTTCCTTTTAGGTATATGTTTTCCAGGGCCTACAGTGGGAAAATAAAAAAACTATGCAAAAGTTAACCAAGGATAACTAAGATAAGTTCACTGAAGATAACCTAGGAGAACTAAAGCATGCTGTACATTAAAGAACAGAAAAAGAACTGCAGATGGGCATCCTCTATACTTTTCTTTTGGGCATAGCATAGAACTATGGGCTTTGGCACACAGACAGGGTGGATACAGCGGGGAGTGTTGCGGTGCGCTAGCTGGCATTACCTGCTCAGGTCTAACAGCTGCACTTGAGCATAGTTTGCTACCTCTGTTTTGTGATAATCTAAATTCTCTTTCCTGTAGCGGGGAGGAGGGACATGCAATGTTCATCTCCAGATTATAACTGCATAATGCTAAAGGAGCCATTTTACTCAAATGAATAAAAATGCTTTTCACTGTCTCCTTTGGTGCAGGGACTATTTGTACACAAGAATATTTCATACCACGGCCCAGTGTCCCTAGAGTGAAGCTACCAGTAACAATAGAGGAAGCTGCTGGGGAATATAATAACCAGGAATACGGATTTAGCTGCATTATAACAATAAACTCTATCTGAAACACAAAAACGGCACAGGATACAGCAATAAAGTTTGTGTTTGTTGGTGGTGATTCTTTAAGAAAAATGCTATAGTTTAAAAATAAGCATTTGAAGCTGTTATATACCACGAAAAAACCCCAAGTCCCTAATTTGTGGAAAGGTGGTGATTTGGAGAAGCAAGGACTTTTTATGTCAAGCTAACTTCAAATCCTGCATGGTATTTGACTGGCTGAGTAGCAGATAACGTAAAGGACATCTGGTAGTGTCAGGAAGGTGTGTGCTTTGCATCCCTCAGTCCTTCTACGCACAGAAGCAGAGCCCGTTTGCTGAAGAGGAGACTCACGCTGATTTTGCCACCTTTTGGGTAAGGCCCAGAATGAGTGTGGGCTGCCTGGCTGTAGACCCACAGAGGGACTTCAGCCATTGCAGTACTGAGCACTGAGCTTACCAGCTCTCAGACCCCGTGAAAGCTGGGGGAATTCACATGCCCCTCGGGAAGCCCTGACTCCCGGCACGATGCACTGCGTGCTTCCACGTCTGCACGGAAATCACTATTCTAGCAAGGGGACCGGAACACAATCATTTATTTGTTCTATTTTTTCACACAAATTACTTGAGCTACATCTTCTGTTAAGTGGTGTGATGGGCTTGACTGTACGTCCTCTGAGTTCTGTAGCAGTGTGGCTCTTATTCTGGCAAAATTATAACTGTGAGCATAGGACAAATGCTTACAACAGTAATAACATCCCACTTCAATAAGTCTTCTGCTCTCACCTCTTTTGGAGTATTATTGCAGTATGAACTTATTGTCAGTGAGTACGAGCAACAGCAGAGAAAACTAAAAAGAAATGTTTTTGGAAAGGAGCATGCCTAGTGCATTTTCTCCTTTAATATTATAAAAGCTCATCATGATTTTTAGATCAGAATCACCGTTCACTGAGAAAGACAAGAGAAGACCACTAGATGGTGGTAAAAAACCAAGCTTTTGCTAACAAAATCTGTGAAAAGAGGAGTTCAGAGGGGCAAAGAAGGGGAGGAGGAGCCACAGTTTGAGTATTGAAGTCGTTATTTCTTGGTGTCTATAAAAAGGCAGTTGCACAGTGAGTAATTTATACGTGGTCAGCCTTGACTCTATGGATTTACTCATTCGTTTTCCTCTATTTTTGTCATCTGTTCCCACCAAGGAGTCCCCAGCCCCAGATGTTGGGTGAGGAGTGGGGCTGAAACTTCTGCTCTCTGGAGGAAAGGTTGCGGGCAATGAAGAGGAAGAGCAGCTGAGGGAGCGGCTCTGGTAAATAGGTACGGTTAATTCTTGATTGCAAACAAAAGGTCACTTTTACAAACTGAAAATGATTTAGCTTGATGTGCTTTGAATTTTATTTGCAACAAGTCACTGACAATCAACTTTAAGTATTCCCCTTATTAAGAATCTGATAGCTTACAACTTGCCCTGAATACTGTCATTACTGAAAGAGCATTGAATAAGATACTCACAATATGGAATAGAAAACCTATTTTTAGACATAATTCCACCCATATCAATTCTGTAACCTTAGTGTATCCTGAAATGTATGGATTTGCCTTGGTTAGATGTTTAATACTATGCTTGTAAGTGGGCATGTTAGTATTGCACAGCTAAGCTGTTTATAACACAGTTCATGCGAACTTAAGTACAAAGGTCAGGAAAACATTTAAATCTTTTACTGAAAATGTTCAGTTCTGAATTGTGTCAATAGTTGAACCTTCTATATATTGTGTTCAAGTGAGCAGGTTCTGCTGATCCTAATAGTATGTTCTCCTGCATTTCTGGGGTCTGAGAATTGTGACTTGGAAAACTATTTGTTGTTTGGTATTCAGCAGAATTTCCAGGACATTGTGCTCACTTCTGGGATACCGAATAGAATAAACAAAACTATGAATGAAGAGTGCATGAATCTCTTTGTTAGTTTGTGGGTTTTAATTTCCCAGTAAGGATGGGTAGAAAAACTCTGAGCCAATCAGAGGTTAATTTAGATTCAGTAGAGGAATATGGTGTGGAAGAGGCAGGATGTGTACAAGCCAAATTAAATAGAAATGGGTGATATTTGTTTTGTCAACTTCTGCCTGTTCTCGTCATGCTGTATTTTTTTTGGCAGGGTCTTTTGCCTTTTGGAAAATGCATTTACCGCATGCCTTGGCAAGTACTTCAGAAAGGACAGAACGTGTTTGCTTCCAGAGATGAACACGTCCTCTCAACTGTACATTTCTGAACTAAACCTGAGTGTCTTTGGCAGCAACTTTACTGTGCCTACTGTCAAGAGCAAGTCATCACCATGTGAACAAGTGGTCATTGCGACTGAGGTGTTCCTAACTCTGGGCATTGTAAGCCTCCTTGAAAATATCTTAGTTATATGTGCAATAGTTAAGAACAAGAACTTGCATTCACCCATGTATTTTTTTGTTTGCAGTTTAGCAGTGGCTGACATGCTGGTTAGTGTGTCTAATGCATGGGAGACCATAACAATATACTTAATAAACAATAGACACATAATTATAGAAGATGCCTTTGTCCGTCATATAGACAATGTCTTTGATTCAATGATCTGCATATCTGTGGTGGCTTCCATGTGCAGTTTGCTGGCTATAGCAGTAGACAGGTATATCACTATCTTCTATGCCCTGCGTTATCACAACATCATGACAGTGAAAAGATCAGGGCTTATTATTGCATGCATCTGGACCTTTTGCACGGGCTGTGGCATTGTCTTCATTCTTTATTATGAATCAACTTATGTGATCATTTGTCTCATCACTATGTTTTTTACCATGTTATTCCTCATGATCTCACTGTATATCCATATGTTCCTCCTGGCTCGTACTCATGTGAAGAAAATAGCTGCTTTGCCTGGGTACAATTCTGTCCGTCAAAGAACCAGCATGAAAGGAGCCATCACTCTGACTATGCTTCTTGGCATCTTCATTGTTTGCTGGGCTCCATTCTTCCTTCATCTCATCCTGATGATCTCCTGCCCTCAAAACCTCTACTGTGTTTGCTTCATGTCTCACTTCAACATGTACCTCATTCTTATTATGTGCAACTCGGTGATTGATCCCTTGATCTACGCCTTTCGTAGCCAGGAAATGAGGAAGACCTTCAAAGAGATAATTTGTTGCTATAGCCTGAGAGTGATCTGTGGGTTGTCAAACAAGTGTTAAGAAAACAAAGCTAAACCAGGGAAGAGAATCGAAATGCAACATCTTGCTGCATCTTGTAATTCTGCTGAAATGCCTATGAAACACCTTTCTCCATTCAGCTGTCATGATTTCTGCGGCAATTAGAAGCTGTTTTTAAATATGTGATTTTACCTACCTTTCCCTCCACGCACCCCACTCGCACTGCTGGTTGGAGCTACTCAGTGCATCTGTATTATGGGGAGAAAGAATATTTTCAATATCATTTACCCTACTGAAGACTGGATTTTATGAGAGGATTATACAGGGAAAGCCTTCCTTTTCTTTCTGCCACACACCATGAGTGTGACCTGCCGTGCAAATGAGCCCATCAGCCTCTCTGTGTATGTTTCTTTTGGTATTCTTTGTCTCCCTAGCTACACCTGGCCTATTTTGATTCCCAGAATTAAAAGTTTTTTTGCTATTTCTTTCTGAAGACACAACATCAGAGAAGTAGCTCCAGTTATCAGGGTTCAACGTACCTCGCTGAACAGTTATGACCAATACATATGCACATATCACCAGCCTTGTATTCCAGTCATGACTGTTACTGTCATAAAATACATATTATGTGAGAGGGCAGTGTTACCACAGGATTTTCATACCTGACTATATGTGTTCTTATCTCTGTGGGGTCGGGTGTACCATAGGTGGATTTTAAGGCTGAATATGAAGACTGAGCCGATTCTAGCTTGTCTGTTTTCTTTGTTCACCAGGGCTAGGGAAATAAAGGGTACATGGCCTCCAGAGTCATGTAATGTTTTATGGAGATGGAAAGACTGGGTGAGCAGCTGGCTTTATACAGGCATTAGAAAAGTGTTTCAGCTATGAGTAGCTTTTGTTACTGGAGGAGGCTGGACTGGAGATTGCATCTTTCAGGCTGAGAGAGACGAAACAAGTTTGATGATCAGAAGGCACAGCAGGCAATGGCAAAACAGGGATTTCAAAAGCTCGGGCGCATGTTGCTATAACAGAGAGCCCTGACTCTTGCCCCCCAAAGAAACAGTTTTTGTCTTTGTCGACATGATTTTAAGGGTGAAACCCTCATGCCTTTTGTGTGAGTAATTTGCATCTAGTCATGCTGTCATAAACATGCTGTTCTGCCACGGCTGTGTAATGTGCAAAATATTGGATTTATCAAAGATGAAGGAAGTGCAACTGTGGCACTGATTTCTTGAGGTCAATGGATGGTACATATGCTGCACTGTGATATAAGCTATGAAAATATTTCAAATAGTGGTACCCTATTGGCTAGATATCGGAAAATAGCTTGGAAAAATGAATTATTTCTTCCAAAGATCTGAAAGAATAACCTTTGTTATATTTTGTTTAGGGATGCTGTAAAACTGTTGTCAATAGAAGGACTATGATTGATTCAATGGGCCTTAGGTTATACCTTCAAGATGGAAGTCCTGATCAGGTGCCAGGAAAATTTTTTTACCATAAGGGGGTCCAACGTGGGAACAGGTGCACAGTGGTTGTACAATCTCCATCCTTGGAGATATTCAGAACTTGACTGGACACAGCCCTGAACAATCTGCTCTAAGTTGAAAGCTGGCTCTAACTTTGAAGTTGTCCCCTGCTTTGAATGATTTGGAACAGATGACCTCCACAGGCCCCTTCCAACCCAAGTTATTCTGTGATTCTATGAAACAGTTTGCATGTTATGATAAAATTATCATTTTCTAACCTCCTAATGTAATCTCTTGTGTAGGAAGAACTGTGAAAGATTCTCCTCCACACATTTAGACAGATAGCATACTTTGTGTCTTCATTTGCTTTGGAGGTCTCTGACAGGATAAGTAGGATGCGTCTTTAGCACCTTATACCTTTTGTCTGCTGCCGCTTAAAATATATACTGCCTCCAGCTTGCACATATCTCCCTCTCTTATGAGCAGGAATATTATTCTCAGTGGAGACACCTTACTATATTGACTGTAAATATAATGGTTATATCAGTGCACTAGGCACTGGAATGTTCCTTCAGCTGTATCTGAAAATGGGCTTTCAGAGGTACGTTTGTGGTCAGCAGTGAGAATCTTGCCTTGTTTCAGTCCACCTCTTAACCCTATCCATACATGGCACCTAAGAGTGGGCTCTTGCTACTAGGAATGTAAATAGCAAAAAGGAGACTGTTCAATCGCATAGTGAAAAGCACCTGCTGATGTTGTAAATAAATCATTAAGTATTCACTGGGTATTGCAAATAAGACAGTCTTGTACATAATTGTAAATCAACAAAGAGGAAGCCAAAACTTAATAACTTTGGGTATTTTCTTGAATTGTACATTACTTTTTCTGTTGAAAGCTTATTTGATGTATAAACACAGACTTACGAAGAAGCTATTAAACTGGATTGCTGGAAACCCCACTATTACTGGTTATTCATTGCAACGTGTCCGCTGACCTTATAGATTATTCAGAGAGAATATTGCATTACAGGCTGTCACTTCTCAGTGTAAAGAGATGCCTTATTAAAAAACACATTTTAAAAGAGAGTTACAGACTCATACAATGTTTTTACATTCATACCTGTGTTCCTCTAGGTGTCAGCATCACATCCTCATTACAGGCTTTACAGGTGCGAGCTAAAACAACTTAAGGGGGAAATGAAAGTACTTTCAAGAACAGGCTAAAACAGCTTCTGCAAAAAAAGGCTGTTTGCACTATAGGAATGCATGTGTCTCTCTGAGGCCGTAACATGTTTTAATCTGTTTCTTTCTCCTGCTTAGCCACGGAATGGAAGCAACATTTAGCATGCTTTCACTTCTACCAGAGCTTGGAAAACACTAAGTATTCTGATATATTGGGACAAGCAAACATTGTGTAAGTATGAAATTCTCTGTCAAAGGACAGTCGTGAAAAAATTAGCTGTTAGGCTGCCGTTGCATTGCGTCCCCACAGCTAATGGTACTACTCTTGCTTATGCTTCCAGTCCTTTATGGTTTGGTATCAGTCATCGGAAAGAAGCTGAAATCACACTATTTCTGTCCCAGAGCTCCAAAACCAACTTCTGTTGCAGGCTTCTGCTGTGACTGAACACTTCACTGCTTCTAACTTGCGTGTCATTTATAAAAAAATGAAGTTTTTTATAAGCAATTATTCTGAACTCACTCCTGTTGCAGGTGGGATCAACTTCTATAAACTCACAAAGGGTGGTGAAATTATATCTGTACTTTAAGTAGATTAGTAGGAGCAGGAAGAATATTAAAAAAAACCCAACCAACGTTTCTAGCTGCACCGGAACTTCATTTGGTGAAGCAGAAGACTGGATTGTTCGGTCTGCAATAATGCAAAGGGTGGTTGATGGTAGGTATGTTGCTCTGTCTCCAGATCACACTGAAGTACATTGTATGTTGTTCTAAGTTTTGCTTGCTTCAGTAGAAGCAGATGGTTGGCTTTTGCAAATGGTGGCATTGCCTGGATAATCCCATACCCAGCATGCTCCCATACTAGCGTTAGGAAAACCTGCATCTTTTCTCCAGGCCAAGGCCACAATAAGGTACCTGGAAATACTAGTTTTCCAAAAGCCTTAGCATCTCCTGTAACACAAAACAGTCATAACTGAATGGAGCAAAGAGGTTGTTTATGATCCCGGGCCAGCCCTGCTTCCCAAATGGGCACAAGTCTGTCACAAAAGGCTGTAACTACTGAGTAGTACCGCCCTGGGGTCTGGGCTGGGAGGGATACGATTGCTTTCAGCTCTAGAACCTACTGGTCTGCTATTTCTGTGCAACCAGTGTCCAACTCCCTTTTGAGAGTGTGTTGCACAGTCCCACTGCTTAAGCTCTTCCTCTTAGCAAACCTTCTCTGAGTGGCTCTCTGGAGACTTTAGTTACATTTTTCAGGAATCCTGCGCAAAGTAAGTGCAGAAACCACAGGAATTTCCTGCACACACAAACTTTAAGAAGGCAGAAAAGGTTTATACATCTGGGGGAAAGCAAACAACTCCCTCATATAGTCTGCTCTCTGAAATTTCAAAGGACCTTGTTTTTTCTCCAAATCCTTGTTGGGAAATCTCCTGTCCTTCTTGCAGTAAATCCTTCTTCTGTTGCTGGTTAGCTTCTTGCACAGAAGACCAGCTCCTGGTGACCACTGCAGTGTTCAGGGATTGTGTTCAGGGATGGCCCCAGCCTTCAGCTGCGTTGGTTTGCATGCACAGTGCCCTTCCTGTTAGGTAGGGTGGGTGAATAAGACATGGGAACACGGGTGTGGAAATGGAGATCCCCACATCGGGGATGGAGAGTCATGCAGGCTGCGGTGGAGCTGCCCGCATAAGTGTCTGTGCTAGGTTATCTCCACGTGAGATGCGCTCCGTTTCTAACCTTATCATGTATTAACGCTTCAGCCGTGTGCATCTTGGATCCAGCTTATTCTTCATACAGGACAGAAAAGGAGAACCTGAGGTATGTATGTGTGTGTCTACACTTACACACATGCCTACGTGTGTATGAGTTCTTACTCCTGCATACAGAGTGCAATCACAAATGACATCAACAAATGAAATGTATATAAGGATGCACAGTTTCTTTTTCCCTAACCTTTCTGCTCTTTGTCATCCAGTTATTTGTTACACTGCTTTCCAATCTGCAGCTTGTTTCTCAGATATTTCCTGCCCCTGTGAACAAACTAGCAACAGTCTAAAGCTGAAGTAGAGAAAAAACCCTCAAGTGCTTTTGTATCCTGAGCTTTTGAAAATGATAGTCAATCAGTGTGACAGAACAAAGAGTTCCCCTAGCACCTGTCACACTGCCTAGTAAAATTTAAATCCTTATGGTCCTTAAGCACTATCCCTAGAACAGTTTCTTCTTGAGCTGCTTGCCTAAAACCCCCTAAGAATATGTGATTGTCTGTACTGAGCACTGGGAGTGAAGGGTCTCCATCAAAATAAAGAGCAGCAGTTCAGGGGAATTATACAAAGACTGGACATGTGCATGGTAGTCGTCTGGAATACCCTTACAGCTTCCAGCAAGCTATGCTTTAGGGACTTCTTGGGCAGGAGGTTGTATTTAATTTTGTGACTGATAGCTCTCAATGAATGTTTCTTACAAGAATTTATCTAATCACTTTTGGATCTCTTTATACTCATCTGCAACACCTTGTGACAGTAAGTTTCACAGTTTAGCTATGCTGTAAGGAAAAATGATTTTTTTCCCTTATAAAACATCTGCTTGTAAGTCGTCTTCAATGCCCCTGAGTCCTTATGTTGTAAAGAAGAGAAATAACTGGTCCCCATTCGCTTTCCCTGTGCCATCCATTATCCTGCTCCCTTATATACCCCTATAAAGTTTCACTTTTTCAGGCAAGGTTCCTAGCCTATTTAGTCTCTACTGGTATTTTCATACCTTGTTGTCCTTATGTTGTTTTCCTAGATCTAATATATTCTTTCTGACAGAGAAACATATGATAATCCAGATATAGGTGAAAACTAGATTTCTGCAGTGCCAGACGATGCTGCTTGTTTTGTTCTCTATTCTTTTCTTAGCAATGTGTAACAATATACTTTCATTTAGTCCAGCGTGCTCCGCAATTTGGAAAATGTCAAGATCTCTAAAAGAATTCCCTCTCTGCAAATGCTCATAGGAACACATGATACCTGTTCTCTAAATAAGCTTACTTTTTCAATGGTGAAGGCTTTGGCATATGTAAAACATAAGCCAAAACCACAATGCTTAGGAGTGCTTCTGTGTTTCCAGGTCCAAGTACATGTCTTGTCCGTGTCCCAGCTCCATAGCAGAACTCATCTGATGGACACAGCTTACATCTCCCCACCTCTGATGGAAAGAAAGCCTGGCCACAGAGTCTGGAAGGCCCTTGCAGTATGTCCCAGCCATGGTCCGCATGGCTGAGGATCAGGGACCCTAGTTTCAGACACAAACTTGTCCCTGAAACCCATCACTTCTTTGAGTAAGGCGGTAAGAATGTCATTTGCCCAGCTACCTCCAGATGGTGATTTGTCACTCCTCTCCTTTCAGTTAGGCTGGTTTTACACCTGATTAAAGCAAGAAGGGAATTGGAACTAAAAGCTTTGTATACTGGCTCCAGATGATTTTCAAAGGTACCAAATGAACTTTTTTGATATCCTGTTGCCTAAATACTCTAATTAACAGCAACAAAACAAAAACCCATGAAGAAAATGGGATTAATTTTTCTCTCTAGTTTGCCATTTTTTAACAGGACACAGTTACTTTTTGCAAGCAATAAGTGATGTTGCCCGTAAATTAGCTTTTTCATTGGATTTTATATCTTGCACAGAAACTTCGTGTCTACTTCACCTACCCTGAAAAAATGACCCTAGGAATGCCTATCATCTTTGTATTATGCCTTTTTTTGTCACAGCTTTGCTCTGAACTGCTTTATGGAAAGCTTTGCATTGGTTTTGAGTCAGGACCTAAATCCCTCAATTTCTGTATCCCAACAGTTCATAGTGCTGGGATAGCCTTACATAGACCTTACTATTATTTCTGCTTCACAGGTTCCTGGTGCTTTTTAAGGTCAGGGGAATTTGTCCAGGATATTTTTCCTTTCAATGGGTAGCAGGAAATACTCCTATACTTTAACTTTGTTTTAAATCTATAGCAATATATTTATTAGTAGTGCCAACATTGACCTCAGCTCAGAGATACATCGCTGAAATCAAAAGTAGCTCTTTCCCAAAAGTTTTTCACACAGGACATAACAGCAAGGAGAGGAGATTCCTGCTCTCTGCCTAGACGGTGGCAGGTAAGTGGTGGAGCTTGGGGAAGCAAGCATTTTAAACCTGTGTTAAGTTCACACTTCACTCTTACAGAAGATGAAGATAAATTGCCTTTTCCTGCTGTGAGGACTGGGCTGTATTAAAAAATGTCCTGCTAGACAAACTTGTGGCAAATTCAGTTTTAGACAAAGAGTTAGTGAGTGCTGGAAACTTGACTGAAAGTCTGTGTGCAAGACCCTCACCAGGTGTGACTGAATCCCATTCCACTGAAGTGTCTTGTAAGACATCATCTCCCCACAAAGATATATAGTAGGAATTCAGGGTGTGGTAGCTTTCTGTCTCCTGCCTCCTTAGAAAGGAAAAGAACAATATTTTGAACATTAGTGGAAAATCGGTGTGTCAACAAATACATTTATTTCTCACTCTTCCTCAGACTGAAGACCAGCCAGCTGTTTACAGTGGGCCCCCAGGATCAAGTGCTCTGTCTGGGGGTCCTTGAAAAGTCAGCTCATAGGGAACCTGCTTAACTCCCTTGGAAAAGACAGGATAAACCTTCGATTTCTCCTTTGCTTAAGTGCCCTGCTTGGTAATCACAGTTTGTAAAGCAGGTGCTTAAAAAGCCCTTCTTTCAAATGGCAGAGGAAAGAGATGAATCACTTGAATTTCAAGTGCAGTTCCAATGACAGTTCATGTCCCTGCATAAAGTGCATAAAAAATAAAGAGGTAGGAGGTAAGTCCTTGAACGAAGTCCAGGTCTTTCATCTCACAGTGAAGCTGCTAAATATTCAGGTATTCACTATTAAAAGGGCCACTGGCACGGCCACCTCTGAATCTGGACGTGGATTTTTGAAGGAAAACTTTGCAAAGAAAAAGGTGGTATTTGGTGTGTAGCCTGCTGTCCTGCTGTTTTAGTTACACTCTTGGAAAGTCTGACAGTCCCTCTGTTGAAACAAGTGGAGAAACATCTTTTCATTTAAGATTGGACTTGTTTTTAAGATGGGATCTCCGGTCTGTAGCCCTCGGTGCTTCGGCCACCCACAGCAGAGGTGCTCAGCTTCCAGAAAACTGGAGGGTGGAAGGACTTTAGGTGCAACAAGCGACAGGTGGATTTAGGCTCCCAGCTCCACGTTCAGCTCCTTGGTTTTGTTGGCCACATGCCTGGCACTCCTGTCATGTGCGATTAATAACCGAACGTAGCTGTGGCATTTTGAGCAATACACCGGAACTGTATTTAGAATGGGGGATATTGAAAACATGTCCAGCTTAATTAGAAAGGATGGAAAAGAGGAAAGAGCCACCCTAGAGCTACCTCATGGGAGGCAGCCCTGGCATACAGACAAGCAGGGGATCAAAGGCCGATTGCACAACCTAACGAGTAAATAGATGGCAAGTACAACATTAGCTCTGGTGGACCTTTAGAGGGGAAGGCAGGCGATACAAGGAACACTGTGTGTGTTTCAGATGACCTTTCACTGAAAATGTCAGTTAGAAGATTGTACTGAATTTATAAACAGGGTAATAAATAACTGGACTGAATAATGAAAGGTTTAATGCTCAGGGAAGAACCAAAGAAAAGATCCAGGGAGGCTGGACAACTGGAATTACGCATACTTTAAAACTTTGCTGAATTAATAATGGCCAGTGAAGTGCCAGCGTTGTTAGTGCTGTGAAAAAAACTCCCACATTTAATGACTAGAATATGGCTAACAATAGTGAGGTAAATCTGTGGCGGACTAACAGAATTCATAGAGGATTGATCCGTAGAGGATACTCTTGGACCTTGTCTTAGGTCACCACTGCCTGCAGTGGGTCACCTCCACCCACACCCCAGCCCTGTGAGGGGGCTGTCCATGGGCCCTGGACAGTTGTGCGCTTTGGAAGAGATATATTATGCCTTCTGCATAGAGAAATAGGGGGCTATTTAACCATTTCCAGATTGATTTTTGTTTTGTTTTGCTTTTTCTGCAGTTTACCTTTCTATGATATATTTGATCTTTCAGCTTGACTGGGTAAAATAACTTCTGAACAGAGCTAATTAAGGAGGTATTTAGAATTCAGTAGCCTCTCCCTTCTGACAGTCTCAGAGTATTTTGCAAACACTAATGAATTGGGCTTAGTGACCATGACATGATAGAATTCTCAGTTCTGAGCGAAGTAAGGAGAGAGGTCAGCAAAAGTGCTACCATGGACTTCTGGAGGGCAGACTTTGGCCTGTTCAGGTCATTGGTTGAGAGAGTCCCTTGGGAGACAGTCCTGAAGGACAAAGGGGTCCAGGAAGGCTGGACAGTCTTCAAGAAGGAAATCTTAAAGGCGCAGGAGCAGGCGGTTCCCATGTGCCGTAAGAAGAGCTGGCGGGGAAGGCGACCGGCCTGGCTGAACAGGGAGATTTTGCTGGGACTCAGGGAAAAGAGGAGAGTTTATCACCTCTGGAAGAAGGGGCAGGCAACTCACAAAGAGTACAAGCATCTCGTTAGGTCAAGCAGGGACAAAATTAGAAAGGCAAAAGCCCAGCTAGAGCTCAATCTGGCCACAGCTGTAAAGGATATTAAAAAATGCTTCTACAAATATATTAACAACAAAAAGAGAGGCAAGGAGAATCTCCATCCCTACTGGATATGGTGGGGAACATTGTGTCCAAGGCTGAGGACAAGGTTGAGGTACATAATGCCTTCTTTGCCTCAGTCTTTAACAGCCAGTCCAGATATCCACAAGGTATTCAGCCCCCTGAACTGGAAGATGGGGGCTGAATAATAATCCCCCATAATCCAGGATGAAGCAGTTAAGGA
>NW_010542535.1:0-24308 GCF_000687285.1 Phaethon lepturus | reverse complement strand
ACAACTCTCTGGGCTCGGCCATCCAGCCAATAATCTTACTGATGGCAATTTACTTACACACACAAAGATAAAAATGAAAAAAAAATCCATATTCCTAAGTCTACTGTTGCACGACCGTGATCTGCCACCTTTGTACTCGCCGCAGCGTTGAGGCCGTTGCAAAGCAGGTGACCTCCATGGGGCCGCCAGCTAACACACTGGAGTTCGCAGGGCCACACGTCACTGCTCGGGAGAAGGGAGGAAATACGGAGGAGGGGATGCGTCGTCCCACGATGAGGTTTGGTACCGTGCCGCCGCTGCTACCACAGCCCCTGCAGGAGCAAGCTGAAGGTGCTGGGACCTCTCTGGTTCATAAGGCCCTTGTGCAGCAGTTAGTCGTGTCTTATAGTGTGGTATTGATATTTCCCTGAAGGAGGGGGATTCACCCTTTCTAATTATAAGAAGCTGCTAGAAAATAAATGAAGCCAACTAGTAATAAAAGACGGATCTCAAGAGCGTTGAATCCAGATTGTCCGTCGCAGATGTGAACTGGAGGCAGCTAATGGCAGACGACTTTGGTCTCTGACTTCTCAATTGAAATACTATGGCTGAGTTGGTGGCTGTATTATAACGCTATTTACAGACACTGTGTGAAAGCACAGGCATAATAAATCCAGAGAAAGTGCTAGCGAAATTGAGAGAGAAATTCACACTTCATTGAATCCAGTGTCAACGTCCATTAAATTCAAAGGGACATGAGAGTCTTCATGGGGTTACTGAGCATCTGTAAACATTTCCAAGTATGCCCCAAGTTACAGGTTTATTTTTCAGTTCAGAGAAATTGGCCTGGCAAAGGTACATTTATTTCTTATCATAGAAATAGGAGAGCAAATAAGAATGAGATGAGAGGCTTGATAAGAGAGTGAAGACTTTTTAAAAGTGGATGAAAATCTTATGATATTTGGGGTGCGACACAGTTTGGGAACCCCATTGGATATGGAGAACCCAATCTAATATGACTTATACCTTTTTTTTTATGGTTCTTGGCAACACATATTCATTCTCGTGTGGCCTCAAAGGCACTTGGCATCCTCACGTTTCAGGTCTGATATGCTTCACGTTGAGGCACTGAACTAACGGACGTGTTGAGTCACAGAATCACAGAATGGGTGAGGTTGGAAGGATCCTCCAGATACCCACTGGTCCAAACCCCCTGCTCAAGCAGGGTCACTTAAAGCCAGTTGCCAAGGACGGCTTTTGAATATGTACAAGGATGGAGACTCTGCAAACTCCCTGGGCAACCAGTTCCAGTGCTCAGTCACCCGCACAGTAAAAAAGTGTTTCCTGAATGTTCCCGTGTTTCAGTTTTTGCCCATTGCCTCTTGTCCTCTCACTGTCCACTCACGGAAAGAGCCTGCCTGTGTCCTCTGCACCCTCTCTTCAGGTATTTACATATATTAAGAAGATCCCACTTCAGCCTTCTCTTCTCCAGGCTGAACAGTTCCACTCTGTTTGGAGAATTCCAAACAATGCTCTGTTTGGAGAATGCTTCCTCCTTAACTGTCTTCATCAAAAGGCAAAACATCAGCTAATCTCAAGACAGGGGCAGCAAGATCGCTGGATTTTATGTTAATGAATAAGAAGGTTGAAATGAGAAAAAACCCCTGTGATGAGGTGAAAGACCTCTTGTTGAAATAAAGCTTCTCGCTTAAATAACATAGGAAGAAGAGAGGAAGGATATCTAAAAATTTCAGTGATAAACAATATTTAAAGTCCGTGCCCCTCCCAGCAGTAGTAGGAGAGGCAATCCTGTATGCTTCAAGAGTGAAGTTGGCCTCTCACTCTTTTCTAAATCTCCCTGTGGTGAAGGTTATAGTCAACAAAGCATTCCAATTCTTGGACATGTGTGAGATGCTAGTGCTCGTACATTCGTCTTAGTTGTAAATATATGCTTAATTATTTTGGAGTTATTGTGTGTGTGTGTCAAAGCATAACCTGTACATTGACTTCTGTTGAAAGAGTTATTGACTTCTTTTAAAACAGTGAGAGATATTAATTAATGACAAAGGAAAATTACCTAAGTGTTTTGGTTACGTGAATTTGGATTGAAACTGCAGATTAAAATATTACAGTCAGGTGAACTCTGGATTCTGGTATAGAAAAAATTGTAGGTGTTCATATTATGTAGCTTGCTGGATTTTAATAATCTAAATATTGACTGGGATAAGTAGCACACAGACAAAAAGAGAGGCTATTTGACCAGAGGAAATGGAACTCCTCTTTGAAGACTTTCTTGATTAATGAGTTTCTTCTTTTACCATTTTACGCTTTCAGGTTAGTCGCAAATCTAGGTCTGAAGTTGCTGAAGGTGGTGTTGCTTCTCTGATTGGAATACTTGACAAGACTGAGTCCCACCAAGGGGAGCAGCAAGAAGTTTTCCTTCATAATGCAGGTGGTAGTGAAGAAAAACTACATTGTCAGCAGTTCTGACCACCGTTCTGGTTATGTTTGGCAAATCTGAGATCTACAATCAATGAACTGAGCTGCTCCATATAGTATTGAATTATAGTGTGTCTCAGAAGCAGCTAAGATACCTGGCTAGGGGACGATAAAGTGAAGTCAAGCAGGTAAGTCTTGATTCCCAAACAATGAATGAGAAGTTCCGTAATTCAAACAGAAATACCCTTGGAGCAGTACACATATTTATTGCAAACCACAATTCATTTCTTTACATTTTATTTTACAAATTCTCCATTATTTGCTTCAGTTACAGTGAAATGGCCTACTGTATTTCAAGATATTTCAAGCTGATCTTGTACTTCACTTTTCTATGTCAAGAAATATTCAGACAATTGAACAATCAGATTACTGAAAAGCTGTTAAGTGCCTTGTGATGCAAGGAGGTGTGAACTATTTAAGAACTAATGTGAAAAATGGCAACTTATATGCTATCAGGTAGGTCTAAAAGGGAAAAAGGAAGAATAAGTCAATATGATTAGACAGGACTGTATTCAGTAAGCACACTTTTGTTTTGAAATTGTGAGGGAAGAATGTTATTTCTTAGGACATTTTCCTTTGGACTGTGGAGGAAGATACCTCTACTCTGTAACATGTATTTTGCCCTTGCAATCAAAAAAAGTTTGTAAGAGTAATCTGACTGAACAGAATTGGATGCACAGAAATGAGAATATTTTTACACTGGAGAAGCTAAAATGAATCCTCTATATTAAAAATTGCAAAGATAATTTATTCAAGGAAAGAAGTGTTCAATTGATCATTTTTAAAGCAGAAACAAGGTCAAAAAGAAAAACGTTGCATTAATAATAGCTATTTGGCAGTTTTGCAGAGTTTTCCCTGGAATGAGAAGTTGTTGCGTTCATTTGAGTGGACACACCACAAAACCACTACTTTAAACGGCTGGTAACTTTGGCCAAAGGACTAAGTGAGCATTTGCAACTAAGTGCCACATAAAAACTGAATAAAACTTAGAGTCGTAGAGACTGTGTTTTGCTGCACCTTATCTATTAAGATTTCCCAAGCCCTCAGTACTGAACTAAGTCTGCTTGCTCTGAGGTTAAAAAGTAGGTAAATATTAATGGATGAATTCCCACAACACAGACTGGGACACAGGAGGTTTAAATGAGCGTGTCTCTCTTGGGTGTGAACTTTGAAGAGTCCCAGCTTGCACTCGGTTTCTTTCCTGTGTGAAGCAGAGGGGAAGAATCACTGCCATCCATTCTGCATGCTTTTGTCTGCAAGGTTTGCAAAATGGAGAATGTAAAGCAGAGGGAAAAAGAGAGCAACTTCACTATAAAACCAGAGCACTGCACTGAACAAGGTGTATGTGAGTGAGTGAGCGAGCAGCTTCTAAACTGACCCGTGGAGCGTCCCAATGGGAATAGTGGGTCTGGGTCAACCAGGAGTAGGAGGAAGGACTCTGATGTGAGTCCGCTCCTCTCTGCTCCCAGGTCCCCGGTTGGCCCAGTTGCCTGACCTGCCCAGAAGGAAGCCATCCACCACTGATTCCCAAAGGGCAGCCAGCAGCACTGGTTTGTAGCCTAAACTGACGCTGTTGAGTGTAAGCCCCTTTTTTCACGCTGTCCCACTTTCCCTCGCAAGCAGAGAGTGCCGTGCTGCCCGTAACGCGGCCATATAGCTGCCTGTATTGCAGTGCCAGAGAATGCCTGGTAGAATAAGCGACTGGTTTCATTCTTATATGATATCCTGATCACAGTAAATGAATTAAATCTGGCTTTCAAGCAGCAAGGCTGTGTTCCAACTGCCAAACCTTCCCTTCCCAGTCTCAGAAATGTTCCCCCTCCCATAGCACCATCATTTCTGCACTGTGCAAGTTAACAGCCTGAGTTTATCTTGCTAAAATTCTACCACTCTAAAACATATTTGTGTTGCGCTGAAAGTCTACATCTCTCTTAGAAGGGACGAGGAAATTGGCAACGCAGAAAATTCAGTAATTCGTGAGTCATGTGCTCATAAAGTGAGAAAAGCCTTATATCAGAAAATAGTTGTTTTAATATTATATATCCAAAACATAGCAGAAACTGTGTTTTTAATAGTCTCTGGGATGGAAATGCAACCAACTTTTATTAACATTTGAAAAAGATCTAAGAATTTATGGTAATTGAGCGTGGAATGCCAAAGAATTTACCCGAGATGAGTGCCCATTTCCAGCAAAATTTAATTCAATGACAAACTATTAAGACATTTTCACGAAGTCCAAAGGATTGTAAGGAAAGTCTGAAGATACTTTTAATTATAACATTTTCTATCAATATATATTTACAGAAGTAGATATACCCTAGAGAAAGCTGGCAAGTATTTGTATGAAGGAAGGTGAAGAGGGTCAGAAAAAATGCACATTCTACAGAAAATAGGGAACATGGGTATTGTAATTAATGTATCAAATTGCCAAGGAATTGCAAAGAGGATCAGAGGGTAAAAAGATAATTAGTGGATCAAAGGGTAAGAAGCCAAGTGTTGAAATAAAGTGGTAGTGATACAGACAGCTAAAGAGGAATTATTGACCGATAATTGTATTGCTTTAGGCAATGTATGCTTTGCTAGAACCATTATTAATAAGGTTTTTAATGGACTAGTCTATTTTCATAAACGTGGAGTTATGAATGTCAAATGGCATGAATTCATTGTAGAGCCACGGCGCACTAACAGTAGCCGAGTTTTTAGGAGTTTGTAACTGTCGCACGGAAGGGAGGTAGGAGGAACACAGGCTGCAGCGGCTGCTTACGTGGTCAGGGAAGCTTCCTTTGAATGTAGACGTAACATAGAGCGTGGTAGGTTCTTATGTCAACGTAAACTGCATAGTGTATTCTGGAGCGGGTGACAACCTGGGCTAAAGCCTCTGTGAATCCTCTCCATTGCTCTGAGTGAGTTTTATTCCCTCCATTATTCAGAAGGGTTCAGAAGTCTGCCAGCAGAAGGCCGTCTACTTTCATGCTCCAGCACCCCAGCCTCAGCAGTAAGGAGGCTAGATTGAACGGGTGGAAAGCTAATGGGGATCCAGGGGTTTCCAGTCGTTCCCTGAAGTACTGCCTCGCCGAAAGAGCGAGACCTCTGCCGAAGTGAAGGTTTCAGTCCTGTGTTCATCAGCCCACTGGGCTACAGGCATCGGGTCCTGCTATGGCCAACACCATGGGATGTGGTTAGCCAGAGGTTAACTAGGTGGAAAAAGCGGGTAAGGCTCTGTTTGAACTCTATACTTACTGACTTCAGCACAAAATGTTGTTAAGAAACCTCATACCGTTGCTGCCTTACTACTGTTTGAGGTAGCTAAAGCCATTAATCTGCTATCTTTGTGCCCACGGATAGGGAAGAAAATTCAACAAGATTTGCTTTATTGCTTTCTTTTCTCTGAAGTGTTGTCAAATTGCATTGCTCAGAGCCAGTCCAGCTGTTTCTTGGAGTAAGAGTAGAGACCTGTAGGCTGAGTTTTGACTAAGATGCCTCCCTGCAGTTCTGGACCCACAGGGGATAGTCACAGGCTTGGGAGCTCCTCTATCAGTTGGTTGCCAACACCACTCTCTGGAAAGGAGTTCTTGAATATACTGATCATAATATTTTTAATAATATATGCACTATCTGAGTGTGGATGAGGATGGGAACTGCTACAGTGGATCAGATTTACGGTACATTTAAACTAATCTCTTGAGAGCACTGATGAGGGAGCAGAGGACCCTCAGGTTGAGCTGAAGGCACGTTGCCAGTTTTTCCAGGGGTTACCAGAGCATAGTTTTGGTTTCTGCTTCCGTTTTTCACAGTCCATTCATTAGCAAAATAAGAGAAACATGTAAAATGTAAAGCAAATAAGCTGGTGGCATCTTTAGTTAGCATCTAATAGATTTTTCCTCTGCAAAGAGGAGTACATAAATACAGTTTGTCTACAGCTTTACTCTCCCATTTAACTTATTAAAAGGAAAAAAAGTACGTTCCAAGGTGTGGAATTTTTTTCTTAAATAGTAAACACCTCCTAAATTACTCGCTGATAGCGAAGATTGAAAATGTCAGTCAAGGGAGCTCTTGTGCTTTTGCTGAAGGCAACAAAACTTTAATTAACTGAAAGTCACCCAGTGGTCTAAAACTGGGAGTGCTGAGGTCATTCCCAAAGATAGATGCAATATAAAAGTCATATTGAATGGAGGCGACTCTGTGTCCATAAGTATATACTTGCCATTTTGGTTTGTAATAATCATTCCTGGAACCAGAATTACACCTGCAGTGAGAGCTACAAGATCAAGCTCTTTTGGAGAGCAGAAGTGGGGAAAGCTGTAACTATCTAAATCACTGTAACACTTAAAAAAAAAAGGGGGGGTGCGAGGGGGGAGTTGAACATCTAGATTAAAAAAAAGTTGAAAGATAACAAAGTAATATTTTCTGCAATACTAACTCCTAATTAAAAAAAAAGCTAAATATATTTGCTTTAAGTCAGGCAAAATGAGGCATGATTGACATTATTTAATGATTGACATAACTTGAGCTAGCAGTATCTATAAAACTTGTAGCTCTGTAATGTGTGAGTGGGAAAAGTTTAATATTTCAGAAGTATCACTTTGGATGTGTAATTCCAGCTGGTTCTCACAGAGCTAAATAAGGTCCATGTGAATTACTTTCTAAACAATTCTTGATAAATGATCAGTCACATCTCTTGCTGCTTTTCTGGGCTAATACCCTAATTGTCTCACACATGAGATAAAAAAAAAAATAAGATCAATCTAAAAACTCAGTTGAAATGTACCTATTTTGTAAGAAATGGTGCTGCATAGCCTGTAATAGAGAGAGGATGATGAGGTACCCTGAAGTGATTAGACATGCTGCAAGACTGAATTTAATTTGGAAGATTGAGAGGTGTGGAGATAACTGCTTTCTGCCTACACACTTTTACCATTACTCAGTATAACTGAGGACTTATAAATACTTTATAAATTAAAAAAATTAACCACAGCACTCCCAAACTGCGAGAACCACCTACACCATTTGTACATTGTGCTATTAATAGTGGCTGAAGCATTAGCTCCTGCAACCATGGCATATATTAAAATGGAGCCGAATTGAAAAGATCAGAAGCTGGTGTTCTTTTCCAGGCAAATGCGTGGATTTGGAGGGACTTTTCTGTTTTGAAATAAAAATAATTTGCTGGCTATCTCCAGCTCCCTGACCAGAATGACAGTATTTTTAAAAAGACAGTGATGTACGTAACAACCAGATTCAGTAAATCCCAAAAGACAGACCCCCGCAGCCTCTGTGCGTGTCCTCAAGCTGCTGTGATGCTATCAGGAGGGAAACATTTCATCATTCACTTCCGTGTAACAGACCTGGTGCTGGGCTTAAGCTTCATTTTTTTTCCTCCTAATTCTCCCCAAACTAACTAAAATCATTATGCGACTGACACCCCCAGCCCAGCACTCCTGCCCGCAACATGCCTAGAAGCCATATTTAATCTCACCTGCAATCCAATTAAAAGCCTCTCAAAAATTCACACCTGTGCTAATTGTAGATTCACATCACTGCTTTGTAGTCATTAAGTCTATGAGTTAACATTTTTATGAGTGCAACTAATCTAGTTTATCAACAAAATGCTGGAAGGTTTACGTGCTAAAACAGGATAATCAGTATTCATGCTTCGAGATTTCAGCAGGGGTCAGGAAGGAATTATCTTGTCTTATGAAGCATTTCAAAATGGCTAATTATGTTTGTTCATAAAATTGGGTTCTAAACCAATTGAAATCAGAGTAAAAGCTTTTGAACTTTTAACTGTGAATGACTAATTTGGCTGAGGTGTTGATTGATACCAAAGTCCTGCGATCATTTTATTCTTCAGTAAAAACCAAAAAGATACACTTTGGAAGTACACAAAACCAGTAACATACAAGCCTTCATCTTGCTTACAAAGGTTGGAAACGTATCGTTGAGAGGCAATTGCTGAGGAATCTATATTTCTATGTATGTACGTGTGCGTGGATGCATATTCTTAAAAAGACACGTGGTTTTAAAGCGTGGTCTTCTCGGCTCACACAACCAAGTCAAGGTTGTTAAATATGAACTGTGTGCACACAGTTTCCAAGTACCTCTTGTAGATCCCAAAGATGCAGTATTCAAATACTCTAAAATGTTCTATTTTGGTAGAGATTTTTTTTTAAAAAGAAAGTTTCCTCACCCTCATACAGCAGCAATCACCGAGCAATAGAAACCCCACCTAGAACCCTAGACATGAGGAGGAATAAAAACAGAGCTATGAGAAAGGGAGAAATACTTGTAATTCAGCCAGGAAGATTTATTTTTTTTCCTCCTAATGGATTCTTGCTCCCGATCCACCTGGAGCAGATCAAGGGGCATGTGCTACAGATGGATCAGCCGTGGAAAACGTAGACAGCTGCACATATCTGTTACACGGGTGCTTGGTGGTAGACTCGCTGGCTAGCCAGGAGCACTCAGAGTTTTTGGCAAATGCCCGTAGTTCCACGGACTGGAAGAGAACAGACAGGGAGAAAGCAGTCAGCTGGCACTAGCGCTTTCCATAGCAGCCCCCAAGCCTGAGCCAAACCTGCCGGCCTCATTCCTCGCCCCGTATTCGGAATCACTGTCAAATTCCTAAACCTATTTTGCAATTGAGTGGGAGGCTTTTTGGCTGGGGCTACCGGAACAGAGGCACCGGGATGCTTAGAACCCCTGCGTACGGCACTGAGCCCTTCAGCTGGCGATCGCTCTGGGGCAAAAGTGCTTGCGTGGGCTTTTATGGTCTTTATGTGTTTCCCTCCTTCTTGTCGTCTTTATTTTTTTTTCCTCCTCTTGGTTTTCCCCTCCCCACCAACTGGAGGGGAAGGAAGGGCAAGAGCCCTGTGGGGACAGGCTGGCGCCTGGCAGGGCCAGCGCCGGCGGCTCTTTGCAGCCGTGGCTGAGGTATGGTGACGTTTATTATGTCCCTCTGAAGAGCTGCTGCCGGGGTTGCAGAACTGGTGCTGAGCCAGCAGAAATGCATGAACCATAATCGAGCCTGGGAAGACAATGTTATGGTGTTGACAGAGACGAATATAGATCTCTCCACCGTTAATGTTGCGTTTGGGTTAATCTGTGTGATATCTGCATATGACAACGGGCCAAACCACTTGCTGGTGATCTGTTGTGACAGGAACATTGAAGAGATCTACAGAGGTCATATTAAGCTTATACGTCATGAAATATGTATACACTTTTTCTGACGGGTCCATCAGTTTTTCATAATCTAAGATAATTTTCTCTCCAACACTCTACTCAAGGAATACGAGTTCTTTTTTTATTATTATCATCTTGCAAAGATACCTTCCCAACTATGAGATGGGAGAGATTTGCCTCTACTCCTTGCTGTTAAGAGACACATATGAGTTGTCTATTCATGAAGATCTAAACTGGGTATGTAAACCTATGTCTTTATAGCAGTAATCTCAGGCTATTTGTGCAGCAGAGCCTCTTGTGACCAAAGATGGCCAAAAAGCTAGGCTTCCACTTAAACAGAAATTTGGCTTTATCTGTGTGATAAACCTAGAGCGATGGCCAGGGCTTAGGACAGCAAGACATCAGAACCCATTCCAAAAATCCAAGCTATGAGTGTAAAATCTGTAACTGGGAGGAAGCCTGGAAACCTTGGGGGGTGGGGTGTGTGTCTTACTTCTGCTAAAGAACAACTTCAGGTGTCTGAGGGCCCCTGTTCAAAGCCAGAAAGCTTCAGCCTTGGTTGGTCCAGCTAGCAGACCAGCCCTAGACCTCGGCCAGGGTGCCCTAGACCAGGTACCCTGAACATCCCAACTCCTTCAGGTTTTGATACTCCAGCAGGAGCACAGGTGGAATTTCACTCAAATAATGCTTAACTTTACTGAAAGCTCATCTAACCCAAATGCCTTTAGACGAAACATTTCAAATACAAAACCTAGTGGTTTTAATTAAACAGAGTTTTGCTAGAAATTTCTGACTTCAGTTCTCTTAATGACTATCTCTAAAATATGTGTGAAATGTCTGTAATTTAATCAACATGCTGTTAGCTTATAAACCTAATAACAACTGGTTTAATGCCAACTTTTTTGTTGGCACTGCAGTTCATTTTATTATAATCTTTCAGCAGCTCTGGGACTAAATTCAGAATTCTTACTTTGGATATCAAGAATGGTAAGAAAGCATCAACATATTTTTTCTAGTTTCAGAGAAACCTTGATTTCTTGTCTCCTGAGCCAAAAGAAAACATTAATTAACATCATTACATCTTCAGTGAGGTCTGGGGAGATAGCCCTGTAGTAGGTAATCATGATTTTAAGCAATGACGCAGTATCCTCAAACAATTTCCAGCATAAATGTGTTTGACCTTTAGTTTGAAACTACCCACAGTGGTGACTGGTCTCTTTTCACTCTTCATTACCTTAGCAACTTACATCGAAGTACTTAAGGCTTTCCTATTTTTGCATAAGTGTGGGATATGAATATATGACTACATGATATATTGATTTCATATGATTGATAAATGGAGATACTATTTCCCAGAATAAGAAAAAATACAAAGCTAGCAATTTATTCACACCAAGAAAATCAGTAAAACTACACTTCAAAAAGTGGTTTAACCTTTATTTTACCCTGCTTTTCTTTCCTCTTTTCTCCATCCTTATTCCTTCTTAAGAACATCACAGGCATGGTATGCATACTGTGGAAAGGATATGTCTTGACATAGACCTTACCCAGCCTAGCTCACAGCACATACAAAGGCCACCTTCTCAGCAAAATATTTTATTAACTGCTTTGCAACCTGCCCTTCCCAAAGGTTATTTGTGCATTTTAATTAGCTCAGATTTTTTTCCCCATTGATTAGGTTGATTAGACAGATAGATAGTGAAATATAGCTAAGAAGAGGATATCAAAGGAGACAAATGCTTCTTTTAAACGTGCTTAGGTGTTGCTGGTGCTCTCAGGGCTCACTCTGGCAGATAGCACCCAACACATCTATGAAGCACACCACATAAATAAAATGGGGACTGCCAGAACTGGCTCAATGATGGACAGAAAATTCATCCTTCTGTATTTTTTTTTTAGTAGTTCAGTACTGGCATGAGGAATATCCGATAAATACCAAATACACAGAAGTCTGACGCAGCAAGAGCTCTCTGTGCAACTATTAATAGCAGTAACTGTGCTAATGTATGTAATGAACTAATTACCTATGGTATAAACATGAAGTGCTGCATAAAGAGAGCTTTTTAATCCCAGATAATGTCACGTTTTAATCAGCTTGCTCAAAAATGACCAAATTTTTTGATTGTGCATGTTTGATTGTAGTCTTTGGAAATGCTGTGCTAAAAGGTGGTTTTCCGTAATTTAGTCAGGAAATAATTGTATTCCCTTAGAAACAACTAAAAAGATGATAAGCCATCATCTTTTGCAGAATTTGGCCTTTCTGCAAAAATAAATCTTTTCAGTGTAAGGATCCTGTGTGGTCAAACAGATTGCCAGAAAGGGAACGCTCTCTGTTATCTATCTCTTCAGTCTACCCAATTCAAGAAGGAATTTTGCAAGAGCTTGCAATCGCTAGAATAGAAGATAGATGCACTGAAATGCTACTGCATTTACAGAAAGCTTCAGGAGAATTTATTTATAAGATGGGTTGTTGCTTTTACATACTCCTTATGTTTATAAAATTTTTGGCATTTATTCTTCCCAGTTGGGCCAGTGAAAAGCAGCCAATTACGGTGTTATTCAGGCATACAACTTCCAACCTCATCCAGAAATAGGAAGAAGAAAAATTGTCCAAGGGTTTTGTTTTAGAAGCTTCTAATGGATTCAGCTCAAGTAGGTAGATAGGAGTCTAGGAGATGCCTGCTTGCATGGCAACTAGAGCTCATTTGACCGTGTCAGAGTTGGGTCCTTCTCACCAAGGTCACAATGTCCCTCTGCAGTGATAGCCTTCCCAGCCTTCCCCAAGAAGAAGCAAGGGCTTTGCAGCCAGGTCCCACTCTCCTGCCGAGAGCTGGCTGGCTGAGCAGGCTTTCATGGCTGATTTCTGATGAACCTGCTGACATGCAGATTGATGCTCTTCTGCAGGTATAAAAACTTGTCCATCATCTTCCAGCCAATGTGGACCCGTCCCTCGACGGGAGGCAACTTGGTGGTCAAAAAAAATCATTGGCGTTTACATCGACAGCGGAAACTTTTACCAGTTGAACACAGTGGGTGCCTTAGCAGGGAAAGCTGCGAGTTCATTACTTTGTGAATCTGTAGGTCTTTACTCTTTGAAAAATAAGGATGGTAGAAGCAGAGGTGTCAGGTTTTCTGGCTTGTTTCACCATTGCACTTGTTCACAGAGTGCCAATGATTTAGACCTTCAATACATAGTTTGAATACTCTCTTACTATGGCTTTGTCCTACCGATTTGGCCTTAAAGAAGCAATGATTCAGGCTTTAATGGTAGTCTTAAAACTTTTTGGTCTAACAAGCAAATATCATTTGGTGTGTCCAGCAAAGTTATTATCTCTTTGCTTATGTCAATTAAATTACGTCTGAAGCAAGGTTTAAGTGTGGTAGAATTACAGTTAAAGATCAAAACCAATTGTGTTTTGCATGGCAACACTGTAAAACACTGCTATTTCTATTAAAGAAATCCATTTTTCTATAACAGATTACATTGTTTCTTTGAAGTGTGAATTTAAGCAGCTAGTGTTTATAATATGTACATCATTAATCTTCAGACTTTAATCTCTATAGTCCTATTTAACACAGTGAAGCTTCAAAGGGTACAGATGCCTTATTGTTTATTGAGATATGAGGAAAAATATAAATGAAAAATCTGGGGAACCAGAATTATATCTGTAGCATCTTTTAACCTCCATAACTTATTTAATGCTAGACGTGTTAGAAAGCTACCTGTATATTTGCCTGATGATCAGTAATACGGACATACTGGAAAGGGTAAACATATTAATTAGAGCCTGCGCATCTCTCCTTCTTGCTAGTGTAATCATTAAATTGATTTTTCCAGTCTGACATGTAATTGTTCCAGCGATGGAATCCTGCTTTCCACTCTCGTTCTGCTTCATCAATATTTCCTGTAAAACATGAAATGGGTTACATTAATCTAAATTTGAATCTCTTTATATGCTAATTGAAAAATAATTTTGATTATCAATGTCTTTTGCTACAAATATGTTATAGGATGGTCTTTTGCATCCTTTCTTAAACCTGGAATGACTGAAAATTCAGTGATTAATCATTTATCTTTATACATTTTATCTTTACATCACGAAGGAAGGACTGCAAAGGTATCATTCTGGCACACTGCGGGGTAATAAATGTACTTATGTATGGGCTTGTTGCTTTTGGATAATGCTTCTGTCCATCAAATTCATCATTTTAAAGCCATCTTTTTTTAAATCCTCAAAATATTACTTTGGTTCAGTATACTCTACAATGAAACCTACACATCCTGAAGACTATGATATGCAAACTGAGATAGGTACTTGTAAAGATGCAGTGAAATCACAGCTTTGTTCAAGGCAACAACAGTATTGCCATTAGTTTTAATGCATTTCAGTGGATAGCCAGGATTTCACCCTACTGTGGAATAAATCCACAAGTTTAAAGCATAAGGGGAACAAGTTTGGAGAAGGATACTGTAAAACGTGCAGTATGTCAATAGGAAAGTCTTCTCTCTTCTTCTTCATTCTAGCCTATAAAGCATTTGCCGACTAATCCTGTGTCCCGAGGCAATATTTATTGCCAAATTTGTTATAGACATCAGAGGGTGAGGATGAGAAAAGTAATAAAACTACATCATTTTACAAGGTTCCCAGAGTATTTTACGGACAGGGAACACTTCTTCCAGTCCCAAAAGGTAATTAACGCTAGGGAGAAATGCTGGGACCTTGCAGGAACAACCCATACGACAACTAAATGGAAGATAATGTATATCAGCTGCATCACATACTGTGGCTTATTATTTTGGATCAGTTATAGACTTTTTCTTAAACTTTAGGTACCATTTATGATCTATGAATGTCTTTATTCATTCTGGACCAAAGTATCTCGCTGTCCCATATTGACATAGCTTGCTTCCAAAAAAGAAATTGGTAATTGTGTTCGTGAGATAACGGTTCCATGGTTTCTTTATGATGTTTTGACTTTATGTTCTTCTGCTACAGTACAGCATAGGCCCTTTCCCTCCATAAATACACCCTTTTCGCATTTTTTTTTATGATCTGCCAGCACTGCGAGTTTAACTGCTTGTGTGAAAATGAAATCCTTTTGTGTTTTCTACATCAGCAGAGAAACTATTCTGGAAAGAGAGTTAACAGATTCGGAGATTTAGTTTGGAGAAGCATCCAGTAATTTGGTTGCTTATCTGCAGTTTAGCTCAACATTTCCAAACCTTTTTGGTCTGAAAATCCAGATGGCAATTTAATGAGACTTTGAAATGAGATTTACATTACTACTTGGTTTCAGTAAGACCAGAAATAAAACCAAGATACTTTTTCTTGGGGAGGTTCTGTACATCTGCTTGTAGTCAAAAGGGAAATTGTGAAGAAAAAAAAAATAGGAAAATAATTTAAAAAATTAGCCACACTCCTCTCCCTCAGTTCAAAGATGAAAATAAGCTTGGTTACATAGGAGATCAAGGAAGAGTTCAGATCATTTTAAATTTTTTTCTGCAGGCCGCAATTGTCATTAACACAAAGAGGATTTGTGATTGCTGGAAACAATGAAACCATGTTTTGATTACTAAGCTATGCAATATGACTCACAGAACTATGGGGAGAAGATATGCACAACATCTTACTCTCCTGACTCCAAGAACTTGCCTTTCATGTTTCTTAAACATATAGCCACGGTCTCAGATGAAGTCCAGTTTTCCACGTATGTCAAATGGATTGGTAATTTAGCTATTAGTACTAGTATTATTTGGAGAAAAATGCCTCAGCCATATTTCTTGTCTTACTCTTGATTACGGGTGTCCACTTTTATTTATCCAGGCAAAACCTCCACTTACGAATTTAAAAAAAACTGTTCCTTCTTTAATTTTTCAGGCTTAGATCTGTTTAAGTCTGCCCAAAGACTTTAGCAACTGGAATACCACTATCGTACACGGATCTTCAATCAAAAGTCACTATTCTAGAGTATAAATTATGAGGCATTTCAGTGCTTCTTAAAGATCATGATGAAGAAGCGAGTCAGCTTGAGAAAGCAGACAAGAAGAAATTCAGAGTAGCCACCATTATGAATCTAAAAGACAAAAGGAGTAAGGAAAACACTGAAATAAGAACTTTGGATTCCCATTTGTTTGCTTTTTTCAGTGATAAGATCCAAATTGAAGTCACAAGTCAATGCATCCCATTATCACCAACATCATCAATCTCTTTGAAGCAACCACCCATGACTTCGATGAGCTGACAGCTAGAAGGCAAAAAAAAGATTAGAGAATTCAACTTGACCGATAATTACAGCTCAGAGCACGGGGTTACTACAACACGTTGCAGTACTATGGAAGTCGGTGAATACCACAGTGAGGTTATTTTGCTATATGCAGTCGTTCAGACGATCCCAAACTTTATAGTAACGTCAATTAGGCTAATGCAAAGCCCAATGAGGTTTCCAAGGAGAAAAGGGGTGATTTCAGTAGGCAATGAGTCATACCTCAATGCGCAGAAAGGTCCCAGTTTAACAGCCAAAAAAATTTAAAGTTGTTCTTTGATTCTTTGACAATGTCAGCACAGACAGCCGTCATTCCTTTTCTTTCCACCCAGGCATACAGCTTTTACTTTAATGGCACTATAGTGAAGTCAACTTTATCTCCGTACCATCATTTGTTGAACTGCTAGATGTGCCGCTAAAGTGCTAATCTGAAATTGTGTCTTTGTGTATTAACCTTAAGATTGGGAGAAATATTATATCATAACAGATAAGTGACCTAATTAATAAGGGATAAGTTAGAATTAACTCTTCTGTCCTCAATAGCTCATAAATGCAGGTACCTGCAAACTTCTTGATTCATTAGTACGATAAATGCTGCAAGTCTGTCTATGGTGTAAATTGTCATGGTGATAGTTTGTACACAGATGGTCAGAAAGGAGAAAATAAATAGTATCTATACTCCAGTATCTCTATGTGTTCTTTCATCACACACTCTGAATATCAATACATTTTTAAGCACAACAGTATATTTGCTTTCATACGTATTTTTAAGGAGTTCAGATTCTTTAATTTTATTTATTTTCTTCTTCCAAAAGTCAATAGAGTTCTCTGGGAGATGAAATATTGTAAGGGCTGTTATCTCTCCTGCGACCTGGGATGCAAGGTACTGGAGTTAGGAAGAAATGAGGTTAAGGTACATAGCTTATTGCCCATATGCACACTGCATACAGTCTTACTTTGTTGGTAGGTGCAGTGGTATTGGTGAGATTACTTTTGATTAATTCACTTTTCTGCATACATAACGAGTGCAGCATCTAGCTCTGTGGAAATTAAAAACTAATTTTGATGGTGAATTTTCTAATTTGGTCATATTTTTAATATTCTTGCGACCCTGAGTATTTAGCTGTATAGAATCCAGATAGTGTTTGGAGGATCACAGTAAATACAATTATTTTTGTTATTCATTGGACAAGAGGTTGAACTTTTCTCTGCCTCCATGTTCAAAATATTTTTAGGGTTGTTTTAAAATACAATGTTTTTATATTACCTACTTCGTTTGATTTTTGTCTATAGGTGATATACGATGCAACAGTATCCTATAAAACAGAAAAATATATGTATTAAGCAGGCTAAAATAGTAATGGAACAATAAATGGAAAGCTTGGCTGCCTGCAGCTTTCTATAATCAAGGGGAAACAGGCATGTATAAATAGTTAGGGCTCTAGCTGCATTAAAGGTTGTGTTAAGGAGGTAGAGTCTGATATAGACGCTTTGTATAATTAGCATATGATTGCTCTAAAAGCTACTTGAGTCACTTGCTGTTTGCTATCCCTCTGGAGTGTTTCTTTTAGAAGCAGTCACCAGAAAAAGTTCTGGTGATTGTCCCAGTGCTCACCCCCTCAAATGAAACATTAACTGCGGAACGCTCCCAGCTCGTCTCGGGGAGAGTGGGAACAGAGGGTATTGTCGGTGCCTTTGCAGTAGGGTTGAAATCTCTGTAGGAGTTGTGTTTAGTTGGAACTGAGCCCATGTAAGGCATGTCTAGGTCCAGTTTACCTGTATACTGATTATTATCAAGCTGGGCACAAAACTACAAGTTTTGACTCACGTCTTCAATTGTACTTTTATATATTGAAATTGAAAGAGAAGACATGGAGCAATCTTCCAAAAGCATACAAATTACTCTTGCGATATAAAAGCAAATATATAAAGGCTGTTATTGTGTTGGGGTGTGAGGCTTATTTTTTCCTTATTAGTTTTCTCAATCCATAACCATGACAGGTGTTTTGGGTTTTTTTTTAGAACTTATCTGATTTGGTTGCTTGAGGAAAATGGAAAATATCTAACCATAAAGATTGCAGGGACTAAATATTTTCCTCTCTCATATATTCAACTGCCTCAAGGAACTTGTCTTACCCAGCCTGTCCTGGGAACAAGGCTTACTCAAATGCCGAACACATTTGGAACTGGCCATTACATGCCAAGACGACCTCCAGGGCGTAGCAAGGCTTGCGCTAGGAGTGGGTCAGTAACTACACAAGTGGTTCATTACCAAGTGCATCCGTGCCAAATTCTGACCACTTGGCACAATGAGAAATCCCCTTGCAGTTTCTGCAAAATAAGTTGATTTGATTGTCCTCTTCAGTTTCTACCTGATAGGATTCCGCTTTGTCTATCTGAGCACTACTTGAACTATAACTTGCAATAACGATAACATAAAATTTCCTTACTTCTTGTTCTCTGGCATCTTATATAATGTTAAAGCAACCTTCTTTTTCTAAGAATATTTCAGTGGAGGAAGTAATAGAAAAGGTAGACCCTCAGAAAATGAGGAGATACGTGTATTTATGGCATGCGCTGCCCTTTGGGCATAAAAGGAGATAGGAAATGCAAAATAATATTTCAGTGCAGAGAATTATTACAATATAAAGTAGTATATCATGTTTGTAAGCAGAATCTTAAAGGTTTCTTTGTCAGAATTGTATAAGATTGTATTGATAATATAAAAGCATTTCTTTTACTATATTTCAAGGAGGGATAGATGTAGGTGCACGACAAAGCAGCACTTCTTCTTGACAATATCCTTGTCTCATTTCTGTAGTAGGATCCAGGCACGATGATTCTTTCCGTTTGGTAAGAATATGCTCAGGAACTTCTTTTAATTAAATTATGTAAATTTATGTTGTAAATTGCTGAATATGGCAGAGTGATGTATTTAGGTCTCCTGGCAGATCCAGAGTGTTGCTTTGTCATCCCTCACACCACAGGAACATGCAAAGCAACTCTGCTGTCCTGCCAAGATGTGTTGAACTATGTCTGGTGATGTGCTCTCTTCTGCTCCACCACGGAGTATTTGGTTATGCACAGTCCATTTGCAAGATGCACATTATGCAACGGGGGTTCACAGCCAGGTTAAAGAAGTATGTAAAATAGTTGGGTTCTCCTGGCTCAGCATACAGGGCTTGTCAGAGTTTGAGAAACCTCCCCCAAATCCATCCATAATTTGGTATGCTGTGATTTTTTTTTTTTTTTTAAATCACAGAGTATGCTTTATAAATTATTCATGTTACCTACTGCTTTTGCTTCTCTCGATTTAACTGAAAAACACCTATTGAATTGAGAGGGGATAAAAGTTGAGCCATAATACAGTTATAAGCTCAAATGAGGAAGGAATAAATTATTTCAGAAAGAATCATCTGTGTACCATGAAACTTTACATATTTAAGACTAACATTCAAACTGAATCTTGCAGAAAGCTTGTAAATTACTAATTAACGTTTTAAAAGTGTATCTTATTTTTGAAATGAGAATTTCCGCCCCCCTCCAGTCAAACTGCAGAATGCAGTTCCAGAGCTGCAAAATCACTTTATAAAATCAATTCCTTCTGAAGTCCGGAAGCACAGAGGCTTGGTCTGTTTGGTGGGGTTTGCAAAAACAGCAGCATCAGGCTTCTAAAGAAAATCAGTGAAAATTGTGTTCAACTGAGCTTAAAGTTTCAGACAGCCCGTTATGCTTTTCTGGGTAGTGAAATCTCATAAACACACTGTATACACAGCCAGGCACAAATCAGTTCTGTTTTGCATAGGCAAATCCTGAAGTCTCTTGGTTGACATCAATGACTGACGTTCTCGAAATAAGACACAAGGCGCGCTCGTGGGAGGTGTGGAACAGAATCCTGTTTTGGCAACAGCAGCGCTCTTAATACCCTCCGTGGATTAGCTGCATAATAATATAATCCCATAAATAATGGATAGTAGAGTACCAGTATAACACCCCACAACGCACCTTGGGCTCGTGAAGTTGGCACAGAAGGCCACCCAGCCCAACCCCCAGCAACGAGCAGGTTGCCCAGAGCCCCGTCCAGCCCCACCTGGGATGTTTCAGGTTAATGAACAGTTTTGTCCAACATCTGAACATGTCATGGAAATGCAGTTACAAATAGGAATGTAAAGATTTGGACTCAAGTGTCACGTTAATATCAAGTAGATGGTCCTTTTATAAAACTTGAAATAAAAGCATTTTTACCTGTCATTTCCAGGACTTTGGGAAAAAAAACATTCCAGAATCGACACGGCTGAGCACGTAATTTTGTCAGTATCTCTGAAGTGTCAGTATTTAATGTCAAATATTTTTGTTCTGTAGTGGTGAAGACTGGCCATCTTGTTCCATTAATCAGGGTCCCATTGGGAGTTCTAAATGAGAAAAGAAACATTTCATTTAGGATGAGGAATTACCTCAGTACATCAATAAAGTATTATTTCTTTTTTATTTAACAGTTATTTCTTCTTAAGTATGTTAGTTTGGAATTACTGGAGTATACTTTCGTAAATAATGGGGGGGGGGGGAAGCGGAATGAAGGTAAACTTGATTTAACTTAATTTTAAAAAATTATTTCTGTTGCTTTTTTGAGTTGTTCTGAGTTCACCTAAGGGAGAAAAGTTAATAAATGACTATACACAAACTACACTTGTTGAATTTGGAGATTCTCATGGAAGCTGTAAGTTATCATGAGTGACTTAAGAACAAACAAACCAGTTTGGGAGGCTGAGTAATTTTATGTTTTAATTTCAATGTTGCTTTCAGATAGACGAATAGATTGGACTAAATAGCACAGCTAAAAATGCAAGTAAGGGAACGAATAACATCTAAACTTTGGATGAGAGCTATATTGGGAAAGAAGACAATTATTCCTCATTAAGAGAGAACAGTTCCTGCTTGAAGTACGCTGAGCCCCATCAGTGGAATGCCAAACATGAGCAGTCTCAAATCTTTTGGAAAGCAGGAAGAGGTACAGAGCACTCGGCCCTTTATAAAACAGGCTCTGTGCATTAAAGGATCATAGGTGTTAGTGTTAAAATAGTTGTGATAAATAGTTATAATACAACAGAATTCATAAGGCTCTAGGGAGAGACATCCAGTTTTTCCCCCTTCAAAAATGACAGTATCTAGTATCTGTATGACTAGAGAAAAAATAATTTAAGTGGATAGAAAAAGAACAAAATGGGGAGCATTGCACAGGGAACAAGTGAGACTGAATATGATTTTTTGGGGGGAAAAGAAGATGAATTGTGACTGTTTAAAGTATGAAACTGTTAGCTCAAGAATACAAATGAAACATCGTATTGCAGTGCAAGCAGGAGGACTCCTTTTGTAGAACTTGATATCAAGGAATCTGGAGTTTAGGGCAGAACAACAGTATTTGATAATTCTTGGTGGGATAAATTAAGCACACTGTTAGCTAAGTTAATTTGGTTATGTCTACTTTGCTTTTCACCAGGACCCTTCCCAGAAGGCAGCGGTCAGGGTCCAGGGCGTGTGGAGCCCACTCGCCTTCTGCTTGCCAAGAGTGGGAACAAGATACCGGCTGTAGGTGGGAGCAGCCTGAGCACAAGATTCAGCTGCTGAAATAATATCGATATCTCTCAGTTAATTCAGAATGAATCAAGTTTTCAGCCGTGTCTTAGTATTCTGGGGTCTTTGGCATTGGCCGCTTACAGAAACGGTGTTAGAGTAAGAGATTCAGCACGTCGCGTCCCGAATTGCTCACTTCTTTACTAATTCAGCTCGGATTAACCTCTGGCACCCTTTTAACTGCACGTTTAGTTGTGGCTCATGAGAATGAGGACTTAAGCAGAGCTGACTCGTGCTTCAGTTCAAGATCAGAACACTAATGGTGCTGCCACTATTCATTTAACGGCCTTTATGCTATGAAATAAATCATGACACTCCACATTAGAATTTACAGGTGTGTGGGGATTACGCAATGGCTACAGCTGTATTTTACTAAAAATGATTGAAAGAACTGTCAGATAAACACAGCATTTTGAAATATGTGATTATGACACACTCTCTGCATCTCTAGGAGTCTTACTGTTCCAAGAAATGTCCCGTAATTTCCTCCATAGCTCCATTATCGAAAATTTCCCAAGTTAAGAGGTAGCTCCCATTTACAGCAAAACAGAAATCACAGGAGTATAATTTGTAACTGATAAGAACAAGTTACGATTATAACCCCGCTGTTCTATCAAAACTGCTGTTCCTTCCTTCTTGCTAATAACTTCATGATGAGAATTGCAGTGCCCAGAACAAGCTGTAAAGTTCCCTGTTCGTTGCACCAAACTAAAAGTTTAATAATCACATAGAAAATTAAAAATCTTGTGAGAATATCTTACTGAAGAGAAAGGAATCCCACACATTTCACAACCTTGTCTCTGTCCATCTATGTTTGGATGCACAATCTTTGCTGACAGATTATAGGAACTTGCTTCTACTGAAACAAAGCTCAAAATTTCCATGGAAACTTCCTATCCTATCATCTTTATCAATTCCACAAACCTCGCTCATTTATTTTCTGGTACTACTCAATCATCGCTTCTTCAGCTTGTTCCAGTTTTGCCCACCTCAGTGCTGTCAATGGGGCCTGAAGGCGTGTGCCAAAAGGGCTTGGGCCATGCGTCTTCAGGACGAACCTCTATCTTGTGCCTTTACCTTGTCAAACACTGATCACCTTTCTTAGACCTCTGTCCATAGCCGTAAGCTCTAGTCAGGGAAGACCTTCATTTTGTTTGGAGAAAATGTGAGCTTCTTCACCGAATACTTTAGAAAGAAATTAGCTCCTTTTCAACACACTTTTTAATGACTGCAGGAGCAAGTCTAATGGCAATTAAGAAATACAATTATTTGAATTGCTCCCAGAGAAGAAGTCTAAATGAGAAAAAAAAACCCCAAACCAAACCACCTGTGTTTAAACTTTGGTGTAAACAGAATTTGTTTCATTATTTCAGCTATTTTTTTTTTTTTCTTTGCATATGCCCTGAAGTTATAGGCTGGACTCTCTCTGATAGTGGTACCGCAGCTCATTTATAGTTAATTATTTCATTAAGAGACGTCTTTAAGGCAGTCAAACTTATTTCTCATTAAGTTGAGAAACAGACTATCTTTATGAGCTCAATCTCCAGTAAAGCTCTTCTCCTGTTCTACCTTTATACATATATGTGCCCTCAGTGAAGCTCACGAGCCTTTTTTTGATCTTGTGCGCAGTGGAAGCTGCGCGGTGCTACTCACTGTTACTAAGATCAGGTTCTTTCCCCTTTGGGTATTGCATGTCCAGAACTGCCAATAACATTGAATTCTCAAGACTCATTTATAGTAAATATGCTAGATTTGACATAGGAGTGAAGAGGGTTTTAGAGGAGCTTATTCACTGATAATTTCTCTGTATTTAATGTTCATCTTCAACAACTTTAGAAGGAGAAAGGTATTTTGGTTCAGATGGAAAATGCAACAACCTGAACACAATTCTGTTGATCATAATAAACATACACACATTACCATTCTCATTAATATGGCCTGACATACAATACTAGCTCACTGCATATTTATTAATCGTTACATAGCATGACTTTTACAGGGGGTTGATCAAACACATAAACAGAAGAATTTAATTCACCATCTAACTTTTTTGGTAAGCATCCATGATCTAAAGTACCTGAACACTAACTCTGTTTTTGTGAGTGAGCTCTGAAAACCTTTTGCCCTACTGTGGTATCGCTGTTTGTCAGAGGCAGTCTTTTGTAATGTACAGTTATATTTTGATACAGTCTACAAAGGCAACATTTTCTCTGAGAAGTCTCTTGAAAAGATGGTTTTAGGCATCATTTACCTTCCTAATGGGTATTGTAAACATAACTGTACCGCATGCTAGCTCAGATGGTCCCAAGCTTTCACCGTGTTCCTATTTAGCTGCTCTGTTTGTAAATGGACCAGGTGAACATGTTGTGTGTTTCTCTAGAGGAAACGAAAACCAAAACTTGCATCGCTTTAGCTGTCTAACACAGAAGAATTGTACCAACCCGAACTCACGAAGAGATTCACAGGCTGAAACACAATTTCACCTCCAGTCCTCAGTAGCCCCTTCCCTCCAGACCGTCTCCCTGGAAGACCCCAGACAGACGAATGCGCGTTCTGCCGGGCTGAAGCTGCTCATAGAGACCCTGCTCCCTGAGGGGAAGCGCACACTGATCTCACCTGGGCAGCCTGTTACTGCTCTTAATTGTCTCCTCAGTCGCAGCTGGCTTCCCGCCCGCCCGCTCTGGGAAGAGCGCAGCGAGCTCGTTTGCCCGGGGTCCACCCGGCGGAGGATTTCCCGCCCCTCCCCGGCGTGC